>NC_060181.1:23140974-23423474 GCF_021184085.1 Oncorhynchus gorbuscha | reverse complement strand
AATTATGAAATATAACATGAATTTTACAGTCAAGGCATTTTATAATTGTATCTAGGTCAGTCTCAGTTTGGGAATTTGAAAGCACAGCCATGTCCAAAAATACAGGTAGTCATACCAGTGCATTTCCTACATGGTGGGAGTTGACATGCAGGCTTAATGTCGAGTCCTCCTTGCTGAGGAAAAATAGTGGCTACTTGACGTTCACCACTATAGAGCTGATCCAGCCCTACATACACTACAAGCCACTGGGCCACTGCACTCTCCACATTCCCAAACCATGTATACAGTGGCTTGCGGAAGTATTCACCCCACAACATTTACACAACATGCCTACCACTTTGAAGATGCAAAATATATATATTTTTTGTGAAACAAACAAGAAATAAGATTTTAAAAACTGAAAACTTGAGCGTGCATAACTATTCACACCCCCAAGTCAATACTTTGTAGAGCCACCTTTTGCTGCAATTACAGCTGCAAGTCTCTAGGGGTATGTCTCTATAAGCATTACACATCTAGCCAATTCTTCAATGCAAAACTGCTCCAGCTCCTTCAAGTTGGATGGGTTCAGCTGGTATACCACAACCTTTAAGTCATACCACAGATTCTCAATTGGATTGAGGTCTGGGCTTTGACATTTAAATGTTTCCCCTTAAACCTCTTGAGTGTTGCTTTAGCAGTATGATTAGGGTCATTGTCCTGCCGGAAGGTGATCCTCCGTCCCAGTCTCAAATCTCTGGAAGACTGAAACAGGTTTCCCTCAAGAATTTTCCTATATTTAGCACCATCCATCATTCCTTCCATTCTGACCAGTTTCCCAGTCCCTGCCGATGAAGAACATCCCCACAGCATGATGCTGCCATCACCATGCTTCACTGTGGGGATGGTATTCTCGGGGTAATGAGAGGGGTTGGGTTTGCGCCAGACATAGCGTTTTCCTTGATGGCCAAAAAGCTTAATTTTTGTCTCATTTGACCAGAGTACCTTCTTCCATATGTTTGGAGAGTCTCCCACATGCCTTTTGACGAACACCAAACGTGTTTGCTTATTTTTTTCTTCATGCAATGGCTTTTTTCTGGCCACTCTTCCGTAAAGCCCAACTCTGTGGAGTGTACAGTATAAAGTGGTCCTATGGACAGATACTCCAATTTCCGCTGTGGAGATCCTTAAGGGTTATCTTTGGTCTCTTTGTTGACTTTATGATTAATGCCCTCCTTGCCTGGTCTGTGAGATATGGTGGGTGGCCCTCTCTTGGCAGGTTTGTTGTGGTGCCATATTTTTTGAATTTTTAATATTGGATTTAATTGTGCTCCGTGGGATGTTCAAAGTTTCTGATATTTTTTTGTAACCCAACCCTGATCTATGCTTCTCCACAACTTTGTCACTGACCTGTGGGGGAGAAGTACCATACTTGGTGGTGCCCCTTGTTAAGTGGTTTTGCAGGCTCTGGGGCCTTTCAGAACAGGTGTATATATACTGAGATCATGTGACATATCATGTGACACTTAGATTGCACACAGGTGGACTTTATTTAACTAATTATGTTACTTCTGAAGGTAATTGGTTGCACCAGAGATCTTTTTTAGGGGCTTCATAGCAAATGGGGTGAATACATATGCACAAACCACTTTTTATTTTTTGAAACAAGTAATTTTTAAAATTTCAATTCACAAATTTGCACTATTTTGTGTATATCCATTACATGAAATCTAAATAAAATTAAAATTAAAATCTATTTAAATTACAGGTTGTAATGCAACAAAATAGGAAAATCGCCAAGGAGGATGAATAATTTTGCAAGGCACTGTATTAGCTGTACAAGGGTATATGGCAGCAGTCCCCAAGGCTTAGCTTCCCCACATCCAGCATCCAGGTATACAGAAACAAGCCCCAAGGCTCAGCTTCCACACATCCCACATCCAACATCCAGGTATACTTACACAAACAGTCCCCAAGGCTCAGCTTCCCCACATCCAAACATCCAGGTATACACAAATAGTCCCCAAGGCTCAGCTTCCACACATCCCACATCAAACATCCAGGTATACACAAATAGTCCCCAAGGCTCAGCTTCCCCACATCCCACATCCAACATCCAGGTATACACAAATAGTCCCCAAGGCTCAGCTTCCCCACATCCAACAACCAGGAATACGCAAACAGTCCCCAAGGCTCAGCTTCCCCTCATCCAACATCCAGGTATACTTACACAAACAGTCCCCGTGGCTCAGCTTCCCCAAATCCAACAACCAGGAATACGCAAACAGTCCCCAAGGCTCAGCTTCCCCACATCCAACATCCAGGTATACAAAAACAGTCCCCATGGCTCAGCTTCCCCAAATCCAACAACCAGGAATACGCAAACAGTCCCGAAGGCTCAGCTGCCCCACATCCAACATCCAGGTATACACAAACAGTCCCCAAGTTTCAGCTTCCCCACATCCAACATCCAGGTATACACACACAGTCCCCAAGTCTCAGCTTCCCCACATCCAACATCCAGGTTTACACAAACAGTCCCCAAAGCTCATTTTCCCCACATCCAACATCCAGGTTTACACAAACAAAATCAGAAATGCTCTTTATTGATTTTTTTAATGAAAAGCTCCCAAGAATACAAGTTCTGTTTGGTTTGAATAATATATGGTGACAAAAAATCAGGTATTACTCATCCACCCAAATCACTAGTCCCAATTTCAGTTGGTAATGAATGCTCTCTCTCTGCATTCCAAATGGTAGCCTATTCCCTACATAGTACACTACTTTTGACCAGAACCCCACAGGCCCTGGTGAAAAGTAGTGTACTATATATGGGAAAAGGGTGAAATTTGTACACAGCCTCTAACGTCGCATTACCACCAGGCCACTTAATAGAGAACAACCCTTCTCTCCTGCTGTAATATCAGCTGTTGGCACAATACAGTGGAGCCAATTGTGAGGTCTCTCTTAACATCTCAGGCTGGATTCCATTTCTCCTTATGTTAAATCTCTCAGGCTGTGGATGGATTCCATTTCTCCTTATGTTAAATCTCTCAGGCTATGGATAGATTCCAGTTCTCCTTATGTTAAATCTATCAGGCTGTGGATGGATTCCATTTCTCCTTATGTTAAATCTCTCAGGCTATGGATAGATTCCATTTCTCCTTATGTTAAATCTCTCAGGCTATGGATGGATTCCATTTCTCCTTATGTTAAATCTCTCAGGCTATGCATGGATTCCATTTCTCCTTATGTTAAATCTCTCAGGCTATGGATGGATTCCATTTCTCCTTATGTTAAATCTCTCAGGCTATGGATGGATTCCATTTCTCCTTATGTTAAATCTCTCAGGCTATGGATGGATTCCATTTCTCCTTATGTTAAATCTCTCAGGCTATGGATGGATTCCATTTCTCCTTATGTTAAATCTCTCAGGCTATGGATGGATTCCATTTCTCCTTATGTTAAATCTCTTAGGCTATGGATAGATTCCATTTCTCCTTATGTTAAATCTCTCAGGCTATGGATGGATTCCATTTCTCCTTATGTTAAATCTCTCAGGCTATGGATGGATTCCATTTCTTCTTAAGTTAAATCTCCCAGGCTATGGATGGATTCCATTTCTCCTTATGTTAAATCTCTCAGGCTATGGATGGATTCCATTTCTCCTTAAGTTAAATCTCTCAGGCTATGGATGGATTCCATTTCTACTTTGGGCTCAATCTCTCAGGCTACGGATGGATTCCATTTCTCCTTATGTTAAATCTCTCAGGCTATGGATAGATTCCATTTCTCCTTATGTTAAATCTCTCAGGCTATGGATAGATTCCATTTCTCCTTATTTTAAATCTCTCAGGCTATGGATCGATTCCATTTCTCCTTATGTTAAATCTCTTAGGCTATGGATGGATTCCATTTCTCCTTATGTTAAATCTCTCAGGCTATGGATGGATTCCATTTCTCCTTATGTTAAATCTCTCAGGCTATGGATGGATTCCATTTCTCCTTATGTTAAATCTCTCAGGCTATGGATGGATTCCATTTCTCCTTATGTTAAATCTCTCAGGCTATGGATGGATTCCATTTCTCCTTATGTTAAATCTCTCAGGCTATGGATGGATTCCATTTCTCCTTATGTTAAATCTCTCAGGCTATGGATGGATTCCATTTCTCCTTATGTTAAATCTCTCAGGCTATGGATGGATTCCATTTCTCCTTTGGGCTCAATCTCTCAGGCTATGGATGGATTCCATTTCTCCTTATGTTAAATCTCTCAGGCTATGGATGGATTCCATTTCTCCTTATGTTAAATCTCTCAGGCTATGGATGGATTCCATTTCTCCTTTGGGCTCAATCTCTCAGACTATGGATGGACTCCGTTCACTCATTACCCTCGCTTAATTTGGCCCAAATTAAATCCTACCTCATGCCAGGAATACTCCACATGTTCACTAGTTAGCTACTAGCTACCTTTATCTGGTGCTTATTTGTTTCCTTGGTCCTGGTGTTTGTACCAAATGGCACCCTATCCCCAATGTAGCACACGACTTTAGCCCAGAGCCTTTTGGGCACTATAAAGGGAATAGCGTGCCCTGGGACGCAAACCTAATGTTTAGAAGATGAGCGAGAGGGAAGGATTAAGGAACACGGTTTAGTGTCGATATAATAGACAGTGAACACACATTGCGTTGGAGGGCAGCAGGTAGCCTAGCGGTTAGAACATTGGGCCAGTAACCAAAAGTTTGCTGATTTGAATCCCCCCCCCCCTACAATGTCAATTATGGAGTATCAATCTAACAACATGCACACAGTCCTGATATTACAGTAAATATACAGAGGAGAGATTGAGACATGGAGGAGATCGAGCCCCAGTACTATCAGTCTATACAGACATGCTCAGTAGTAGTAACAGTCTAGATAGACAGGCCCAGTAGTACTAACTGTCTAGATAGACAGGTCCAGTAGTAGTAACAGTCTAGACAGGGCCCTTGGGGATCCTGTCAAACGTAGTGCACTGTGTATGCGATGGGGAGCAATTTGAGACGGGGCCTGGATGTGTTCCTTTGAAAAATATGATTCTATCTTTTGATTAAGACTGGGATGAAAGACCGATATGTTTTTTTTGCAATAGATATCAAAATAATGTACTTATCTCTTTAATTGAAATGTTACATGACTGTGTTTGTCTGCTATCATACGCACTTGTCAATGAGGATTTTCCCTCCCGTCAAATTGATGTAAGTGGCCATACCCATAAGAGCTAGCGTTTTTTACTCCACTATATCAGGAAAATGCCTAGAGTTAGATTTGTGTTGTGGAGAGACACTCTGGTGCGAAAAGCTGAAAATCAATTTGAAACAATGTCACTCATCTTCCATTCTAAGTGCATCTGGGGTGTGAGTGTGTCTCCCCCCCAAAAAAATGTTTTGGGTAAAAAGCCAAACGTGAAGGTGTGTTTTCAGTGAAGCTTGTCTAATGGCTGTCATTTTGCTGTCATCCCAACAATGTTTGATTTATTTAACTTTAGAGGGAGTGAATTTTATTCTGTGTTGATGGCACTGTCTGTATGCCAGGCATCCTCAGCTCAGAAACCTTAGCATCATTGAGAAATATGCCGTCTTCCTTCTTGAAGGCTGACCCAAGGTGTGGCCACGGGCCCAGTCTTTAGTTGTGATGATAAGGTGGCAGACACAAGTATTGGGGTGGAAAATTGAGGGATGCGATGTGGGGAGGGGACAGAGGGGGAAGAAAGAGACAGAGGGGGAAGAAAGAGACTGAGAGGGGAAGGCGGTGTGCCAAGGTGAAAACAAGCTCTATACTTTTCCCTACAACAACACACAGTGAAGGGGCCGCTTTTCCTCTCTCCCCCATCCCTGTCTCCCTGCCCCTCTCCTTCCCCTCTATGTCCTCCAGGAGGTGCTGCCATACTGTTTGTGGATCAACAGTTTAGATAAGAGTTAATCATATACCCATCAGTATTTCCCATCACCCCCACCACTCTTGTACATAGCACATAAATAGATTAATCAATCATCTCATTGGTGACTTAGTAGCATGAAACAGCAGTATTGAGCATGTGAACTAATCTATACTTTTTTGTCTAAGAAAGCATACTTATTCACATTGATTGATAATCTACTGATGAGACAAGGTCAAGGGTTCAGAGGAAGGTTCCCTCTGCTTTTCCCCGGTGTCGCTACCTAGGGGTTAATTAGGGTCGGCGGTCGCCCCATGTTGTCTCTCTTGTGGCATAATTAAAACGGTCACTCAGTCACTCAGAGCGCCTGTCAGTTGACTGATGGGATATAAAGCGCTCTTGTTCTCAACAGTGATGACAAATTATAGGAAATCTCTCTCTCTCTCTCTCTCTTTCAATAGGAATCCCACTGTTCACACCAAGCTCCTCAGCTATACCCATTTAGGCAGTGCATGTCTGAAGGGCAAGAACCATAGGGAGCTAGAGACACTGCACATTGTTCAAGTGATGCAGTGAAATATGGATTCAACAGCATCTCCCAGTTTATAGCCAGTACTGAGAGAGAGAGAGAGAGAGAGAGAGAGAGAGAGAGAGAGAGAGAGAGAGAGAGAGAGAGAGAGAAAGGGGGAGAGAGAGAGAGAGATGGGGAGAGAGAGCGAGAGATGGGGTAAGAGAGAGATGGGGAGAGAGAGAGCGAGAGATGGGGAGAGAGAGAGAGAGAGAGAGATGGGGGAGAGTGATCGAGAGGGAGAAATAGAAAGTAGAGACCCGTTGGGGACACATTTTAAGCTCGAGCCCTACCCATGACCGCAATATTCAGGCCCTACCCAGGCCCGATTGTTTTTGCCAAATTTAAAGCCTGGCCCTGCATGAAACCTGAAATCAGAAATAACTTAATACATTAGTAAAGCCATTTGATGCTCTTCTCTGTCTGTCACTTGCTCTCTGCTAGCAGGCAGCTCGCTCTGCATGCATTCTGCTCATGGGGGCTCTGAGTCAATGAGTAACCATAGCAACGGCTCCGCTTGGGCTGCTCTGCTCAATGACAAGACATGAGAGAGCAGTGAGCTGTTAGCTACTTTTTGCCACTTTAAACTCCGACAAAACTCAAGGAATATTGTCTCCTGTCTTATATTTGACGAGGTTGAAGCTCTTCTGACACCATGTTAGGAACTTAGTCAGATATGACTGTACTGCGCAGCAGAACACGCGCAAATAACTCAGTTTCAAAATGTTAATGATCAATTTAGTGATACCCAAGCCCTACCCGTACCCTAGTTATGATGAACAAACAGGTCCTAGCCAGGGCTTGGTCAGGGAGAAGCTCTAATAGAGAGAGAGAGAGATGTGGGAGAGAGACCTACAGAGAGAGTGAAAGAGAGAGTGAGTTGGGAGAGAGAGAGAGAGAGAGAGAGAGAGAGAGATGCTGGAGATAGAGATGGGGGAGAGAGAGAAAGAGAGAGAGAGAGAGAGAGAGAGAGAGAGAGAGAGAGAGAGAGAGAGAGAGAGAGAGAGAGACAGACAGATCATCTCCAATAGAAGCAGTGCCTTAGAGCTACTATAGTAACCTTCAGTGTTAGCCATGGAGATTGCGAAGGGAATGAGATGGCCAAAACTAACAAAAGGCACATGTGGAGGGTGTTGCGGCTTGGATAATACATACATACAGTACAGCATCACTGTCACTAATTACTAGCATTAAAGCCACTCCTTGTTGGGGCAAATTAATGACACTGTAAATATTGACAATCTTGGACTTTGGTAATTAGGCCTATGGAACACCAGAGTTGATGTTAGGACTGTAACATGTGTCCAAAGTGTTCTAGAATCATGTCAGGTCACAGATGTGTTGTGGATTTGTGTAATCCTGTGAAGCTTTAGATTTAGCTTTAAAAGTGTTATTTATATTAGCATGCTCTGTAGGACGGGTCCTTGGATAAGCATGTACAGAGGCACCTCGTCGTGCCTCTCCCTCCTCTTCCTGCATCTTTGTCAGGCAGCTCCTCCGCACCATGGAACTGTTTGTGTTCAGTCATTCTGGTGGACCATACACCACCGACCGATGCCCAAGGCACTGCTCTTCACTTTAAGGTGCTTCCATTAGTTTCCATGCCTCCGTTCAGGCTGCGTCCCAAATAAAACCCTCTTCCATAGAGAGTGAATTGCTTTTGACCAGAGCGACCAGACAGAGCCCAACTGGCCTTGGTCAAACGTAGTGCACTGTAAACGGAACACGTTGCCATTTGGGACAGGCCTCAGTCTCCGCTCACTCCACTGAGTCTGTGGTGGTTTAACTGGCTCCCGGCAGACGTACTGTCGGTGGAACCCACATTACACTCGTTAATTGGAAACTATACATTGGTAATGGGATGGGAAGGAGACTGTGGGAAGATCGGGATGCTTCGACTAAACCGCGGCATCGCCTTATATCCAGTATACATCTCAAAATCTACCTGCTCCCCAAAAAAGTATGGGCGTTCATGACCATGATGATTCATTACTTAAACCTCGGGCACACATAGGGCTTACTGATCTCTGTAGCGTTCACACAGTCGGTGGTGGTTTAAAAAGCCCTCCTCTCTTCAATCTTACATGAATTACTCCCTTCAGGGGAGTGGTGGAGAGGATAAATAGTACATCTTAATTGGGTGGATTTTTCATTATGGCTTGGGCCTGGGCTATGTATTTTATTATCTGCAAACAGATGGGGGATGGATGCTGGCTGGCTCACTGGCTGCCTGTTTCTCTGGGAGTCGGTGTGGGCAGCTTAGAAAAAAAGCATGGCATTTATCTACTTGTAAACGTGGAACTATGAAGGAGTGGAGACAGGGATGAGCTTAGAAGGCTTAAGTTTAACCAATTGGGCCTTAACGCAATAAACTGCAATAACTGAACTGGCCATCCTATTTCCTCTTTCTCTCAGCGTCTGCTCTTGCAAGGCTATTTCATTATTCTATTCAGGTTTGACTCAATTAAATGAGAAAGCATGACGATACGTAGTATATTTTTTTCAATGAATGACATGCCTGTAGTACTGTACAACTAAATGCTATTGCTAATGTTAAGCAGGGCTATGCAAACGAAGTGGCCATCTTGAACTGTTGTCATATGTAATTCAGTTTGCCATAGCGACGTCCTCCCAGCATCAGCAGCTTTTCACCTTCTCAAGCTAGCTAACAGTTCCAATGACAAAACATGTCAACAAATACAAGCTTCCCCAATGTTTGAGTCCCATGCAATCCTCAATGACCATATGACTTTACCCCCCACACACTGCTCTGTCCGTTCGGGTGTTGATTGCGTCCAGACCTATTACCACTCACCAGTTGCTACAGGATGTCTGTGTTTGTCTGTCTGTGTGCCATATGGCACCCTATTCCCTATATAGTGCACTTCATTTGACCCGAGCCCTATGTGCGCTGATCAAAAATAGTGCATCGATAAGGGAATAGGGTACCATTTGGGAGGCAGATTGTGACTTTATATTCTCATCTATCACAGCCCCATCCCTAATTTCTCATGGCAGTGTGTGGTGCAATTAGAGCTGTGAGGCATATTGGCCTTTCACAGCAAATCACGGACAAGACCAGGAGAAACCAGGAAGGGCAGGCAGCAGACAGTTAGCCATGTACCGTACTAAGAGTAAAGTTTGCAGTCTGAGAATGTCTGTGCGGTGTGTTAGCACAGTGTTTCCCAACTCCTGTCCTCCAGAACGCTCAGCAGTACATATTTTTTTATACCCCCTTTTTTTCTCCCCAATTTCATGGTATCCAATTGGTAGTAGTTACAGTCAACTCCCGTACAGACTCGGAAGAGGCGAAGGTCAAGAGCCATGCGTCCTCCGAAACACAGCCCAACCAAGCCGCACTGCTTCTTGACACAATGCACATCCAACCCGGAAGCCAGCCACACCAATGTGTCGGAGGAAACACCGTACACCTGGCAACCTGGTCAGCTTGCACTGCACCCAGCCCGCCACAGGAGTCACTAGTCCACAATGAGACAAGGATATCCCTGCCGGCCAAACCCTCCCTAACCCGGACGACGCTCTGCCAATTGTGCGCCGCCCCATGGGCCTCCCGGTCGCGGCCAGCTGCGACAGAGCCTGGGCTCAAACCCAGAATCTCTGGTGGCACAGCTAGCACTGTGAAGCAGTGCCTTAGACAACTGCGCCACTCGGGAGGTCGCAGTACATATTTTGTGTTTTTGTCCAGGGCTACAACATAAATGTGTGTTGTTGGGGGTGCTGGAGGACGAGTTGGGAAACACTGTTGTATCATACGCATGTGGTTCCTACTCCGCAGCAACAGCCACCCTAATGTAGTCAGCACAAGTCTTGTCTTACATATGGCATGACAGAGCCTATTAACCTACAAAGGATGGGACTACTGGGGCTTGCATATTCAACAATGTGGAGAGAACAGATAACATAACAGGAAGTCCTGCAGCTGTCTGTATACGATCCCATGCACAAAGCGCTCCCTAAAGAGGTGCTAGCATCATAGCCAACAGCATGGAAAATACTCTCTACAATACACGGTGTTAGCCATATGGAACCAGTGGATGCACTCATCATGTAGGCTATGTTCACAACCATTAACACAGATGTAACATGGAGATCGGATGTGCTTTGTGTGTGATTTCATTGGTAGTGGTGCAGAATTAGCAAGAGGAGACAGGCAGGAAAGGCAGGGCAGTTATCAGGCCCCAGTGTTGCCAGTGAAATGGCAGCTAGCTATTTCTCCAGATGGCACCCTGATCTATTCCTCTCACAGTGTGGATAATAAATTACCACTTGAGTGTATTATTTCTTCAATGCCAAGAGAAACCGATGCACTGCAAGGCTACCACTACTGCTGCTGCTATTGCGGTGTGCCGCTACTTTACATGCAACCTCTAGCAGAGCCATCCGCGAGACTCCCTGGAACACTTTCATATCACACACATATTGTATTGCCAGCAAATTTATGTTCCTCTGAAAATGACTTGGACAGGGTTCAAATTGATTCTGTCCCTTCTTATTTTGGGGGAGCATAATCTTCAGCAGCGATCCTTATGAATTGAATAGCATGACCCAGCCAATAGGGATATCTGTGTGTACAATATAGTATATAATATAATACCATTAAACAAATAGCATCGGCCACTGTTTTGATTGAGAATTACTCTAATTATATGTCTCAATGCCAGCCTCTCATGGAGTGTTTTCTATTGAACTCCATTGAAAGGCGGTCTGAATGGGAGGCTCTTGTTGACAATGGAGCCGACACAAAACCAGGGCCCAGCCAGGACATCGTGGCATGGAGTCTGTGTAGGCCATCTGGAGGCCAGCGATTCCGAAGCCATTATGCCATGACTGCTACAGGGCTGGCCAAAGTGCATCTGCCATTAAGGCAGGCTGGGCGGGTAGCAGTAATCTCAGTTAGAATGCCTCCATAATGGTCTGACCCGGGGTTATACTGACCCAGGCCACACTGACACGGCACTAGCGTAACACTAGCCAGTGTCATAAAGAACTGGAATAGCAAACCACATGGGTCCTTTACTTCCCTACCCTTGAGGAACCAGGCCTAGAGAACCGTAAGAAAGTGTTTATGCAATGCAGTGATACCACAGTGGTGTTTGTGTAAGTTCTCCATGTGTAAATAATAGACAAGGTCTTCCTCCAAAGTAAAGCACAGCACACAGCACGGTGTTGGACGTGCATCTAGCTGTGACTAATAGTTTAGGGACGGCATGCTGGGAGTGATTGTGGCGGCCTGCTGGCTCTCCCCATGCCGTACATGGTGGCTGTGTGTCTGTGAGAATGTATGCAGCAAGAGCCAGCTGCTAGACCCAATACTACTACCCCTGATCAGGCCCCTGCCATATAATGTACCTCATTTCTTCAAAGGTTGTAGTATTCTATGTACTGTATCTGTGTCTAGTAGTTTAGGTGGTAAAGTGTTGTATTCAGTCAGCTTTTTGTTCAAACTCTTTTAGCATAATGATAACTACTCTGAGTATACCAAACATTAGGAACACCTTCCTAATATTGAGCTGCTGGCCCATGTTGACTCCAATGTTGTCTGGGTGTCCTTTGGATGGTGTCTTGTCTTTACTCTCATTAAATGAAGACTTTTAGTTTTTTTATCAAAGATTCTCTGTAATTAGTATTACGTGATCAAACTGATTAATCATGTACTGTAATTAACTAGGAAGTCGGGACACCAAGGAAAATATTCAGATTACAAAGTTATAATTTCCTAAAATAACTTTTCAGAAATTTTATCTGATCAATTAGTCTTCGAATTAATAAATTAGTTATTTTACCTCACGTTAGTCTCATTCCAAACGTCGTAAATTGTTGGTTATCTGCACAAACCCAGTCTTCACTGTGAGTCATCCATACATCAATTGTCTTAAATCATTTATTTATTACTAATTAAATAATTCACAGAAATGCATAAACAAACAGTAAATATGGTTACAAGAAATGATAGGAGAATGAGCCCCTAGTGGGCTAAACCGGCATCGCGGCTTGTTAGACAAAAGGGAAGTGGGGGTCGACTAAGAAGTCACTACGGAGTTAATAATTATAACAATTTAAATTATAATCCTTTACACGTGAATGCTCACTCATTCAGGAACAATTGCAATCAATATATATATTTACCCTCAGTGTGTCGTCTTGATCGCTGGTGAAAAGTTTGTTTCTTTTGTAGAATTGTCCGTCTCTCTCTCTGTCTTGGTTATAGTGGATAGTTCAGAGTGACATTCATTCATGTTGTTGTAGAATGGATGTTTCGGCGGTTGTCGTTCTTCGCGTTCAATGATACCGAATTCCTAGCTGCAGACTAGTAATTAATATCAAAAACTTGTTCTTATTCTGTCCGTATCGATAGTCTAAGAGTTTAACCACGTGGTATGGTTAAACGATTCAGCAAGGGTCTGCAACCTTCGTCCTCCCGTGATTGAGAGAAACATGGTCTGTTTGAGAAATTCTCAAGATTGGGGTTTTATTCGGAATTGCAGAAAAGGGGCTGTCCCAGGATGCCTGACCCTAACTGGGCTCATGGGCGGTCCTCTGATTTAGTTCAACTCAAAAGGGAATTAGAGTTTCCTTCATTAAACAGTCCAAAATCACATTACACAATTTTACAAACAGTATCATACTCACTCATTCATCTTCTACAACAATTATATGTAAACCTCATATCTGAGGCTATTATATAAACAGCGTTATGGTAATGTGGCCACACAGTCTCCCACGAGCTTCCCCAAGCTGTTACAAACGGACCAGTTCGTAGCTGGATTTTTCACTGATCCTTAATACCTTCTCCGGAACGTAAACGTTGTTCGGACCTCAAGTTCTGTGAGGTGGAAGAAATTACTTTGTTCTCTATGAACTCTCTTTGTTCTCACTCTCTCTCTATACAGTGTGGCCATGAGGCGATCCTCTCCTCAGAAATTTACGACCTCTCTCTGACCACAGCAGCCTAGTTGAAGGAGGCAAGGGGAAGGCAGGGAGAGGGGGATGGGGCATGCTGTACCCAAAGAGGGCAACGTCATGACAATGGTGTACCATTCTAGACACACACACAAAACTGTTGAGTGTGAAAAACCGAGCAGTGATGCAGTTCTTGACACAAACCAGTGCGCCTGGCACCTACTACCATACCCTGTTCAAAGGCACTTCAATATTCAACCCTCTATTAGTGGCACAAATACACAATCCATGTCTTAATTGTCTCAAGACTTTAAAATCCTTCTTTAACCTGTCTCCTCCCCTTCATCTACACTGATGTAAATGGATTTAACAAGTGACATGAATAAGGGATCATAACTTTCACATGGATTCACCTGGTCAGTCTATGTCATGGAAAGAGCAGATGTCCTTATGTTTTGTACATTCAGTGTATACTGCCTTGACTCCATACAGTATGTGTGTTGCTTGTTATCTGCATTGTGAATCACTTATAAAGACACTTCCAAATGAAGCTAATCTCTTATTTTCTTCTCTCCTCTCCAGGTTTCATATATACGTGTGGTGGGACATTAAAAGGGCGGAATGGCACCATTGAAAGCCCAGGTTTTCCATATGGATACCCCAATGGGGCAAACTGTACATGGGTTATTGTAGCAGAGGAGGGAAACCGAATTCAAATTGTCTTTCAGTCCTTCGCTGTGGAGGAGGAATATGACTTTATATCGCTTTATGATGGACATCCTCATCCGGCCAACTTCAGGACGAGGTGAGTACCATTTTTATTTAAAAATATTTGTTCCTTTACATCCCCTTGAATCCTTGTCTTATGCCGGTGATTTAAAAAAAGTTGCTTTCCTTTTCTTTCATTGGTTAGATTTAGAATTTTCGGTTTTGAAAAGATAGACGAGTTTGCAACTTACAGAGTTAATTTACGCTATACTATCGTCAGAGCAAAGCGGACTTTAAGAAAGATATGGTCTTGGATAAACTGATTAGTCCATTCTAATCTAAAATGGAAAGTCAGCAGCGTCTTCAGTCGGAGGAGGCAGAACTCGTTCACTCATTTCCGAATACGTTTGATCACTGGGAAAGAGATCGCAATCAGTCCATTGTAATTTGTGGCCTACATAGACTCAAGATAGCTCTGGCAGTTTGACCGAATTAAAGCCGTCACTGAGAAATCGCTCCAGGTGATTAAGGCAGAGAAATTAAACAGCTCTGTCCAATTATCTGGTTATTGTAATTACTCTGGGTCCCATTAACATGTCCTAATACACAGCAGATACTTTCCCTTTCAAAACATTCACTGTTTGATTGGAATGTCCGTGCATTAGCTTTGAACATTATTTTCATTCATTAAGGGGACTTTGGTGACGGACGAAGCCACTTAAAGCCCAGGTTTCATCATGACTTTGTGTGAATTATACCGATTATACTTTTGCTGTAGCTTCGTTTCCCTTAACGGAGCAGTCCTTGATTTAAGCAGGTCAAAATGTTATCAGAGTAAATGGTCTTGTTTATCTATGGCAAATGGCCCCATATTAGTAGTTCACTTTTCATAGTGAAACTTTTGGCCTGGGCCCATAGGTCTCTAGTCAAAAGTATTGCACTATGTAGTGAATAGGTACTGTAGCCATTTGGGACGTACCCTATGCTAATAGAACCTTTTTCCATTTTTAACAGCACATTCATCACTTCAATAAGCACCGTCATTGGGGCACGTCACCAAAGAAAGACGTAAAGGTGTATGTGTATGTACAGAAAATGGGGCTGTGTCACCAGATGCTCACTGCCTCTGGGATAGTCTAAGTGGCGTTGTGCCCTACTGCTGTTGTGCCCAGGTTGGCATGGGGGCAGGGGGGGATCCTTTTCAGGGTACCATCTTGCACCTCAGCGCCAAGCCTGTCTACCTCCAGATGTCTGCCTTCCTCTGGCACCAAGGTAGCACCCCAAGACACACACACACACACGCACACCTGTGCTGGCACTACCTGCTATGTGGAACAGGCCACCTCTGCATCGCTTTTAATTTAATCAGAAACCAGCAAATCAAAACAAAGGGAAAAAAGAAAGAGATGTAGAAGTAATTTCTCTACTGTGGTAGATCTCTCTCCATCTCCTTCCTAGGTTAATGCGACTATACACCTCAGATGGGGGAGGAGACTTAACAGAGCTTCATTAAACAGTTCAATTAGTAAATAATGCAGTCCGAAACACACACAATAGCCTGGCTTTGCAGTCAGGCAGGCTGAGCCTCTGTATGTGGGTCACGTTCTGACTCGGCTGTGTTCCTCTCTGTAAGAGACAAATAGCATGTTGATAGCTCCTCTACTTTAAACCCTAGCTCTGCAATCAGAGGCAGTGTAACCAGCACTGCCCTCCCTCCCTCTGCTGAAGTGACTATACATGATTGCTTTTGTTAGGTAAATAAATAAGTATTACCCATATTGTTATTATTTGATGGCCATCGGCACCGGTCGTCTTCAGATCTGACATGGACCGATGGAGTGTACACACCTTAACTATTAATAACAGTTTGGAAACAGACCATATACACTGAGTGTACACACCTTAACTATTAATAACAGTTTGGAAACAGACCATATACACTGAGTGTACAAAACATTAAGGACACCTGCTCTTTCCATGACATAGACTGACCAGGTCAATCCAGGGGAAAGCTATCATCCACGTCAATCAGTGAAGATGAAGGGGAGGAGACATGTTAAAGAAGGATTTTTAAGCCTTGAGACAATTGAGACATGGATTGTCTGTGTGCCATTCAGTGGGTGAATGGGCAAGACAAAAGATTTAAGTCCCTTTGAATGAGGTATAGCAGTAGGTGCCAGGCGCACCGGTTTGTGTCAAGAACTGCAACGCTGCTGGGTTTTTCACATTTAACAGTTTCCTGTATGTATCAAGAATAGTCCACCACCCAAAGAACATCCAGCCAAGTTTACACAAATTTTGGAAGCATTGGAGTCAACATGGGCCAGCATCCCTGTGGAATGCTTTCGACGCCTTGTAGAGTCTATGCCCTGATGAATTGAGGCTGTTCTGAAGGGCAAAAGGGTGCAACTCATTATTAGCAAGGTGTTCTTAATGTTTTGGATACTCACTGTATGTATTGTATTTTGGCGTAAATGGAATGAATCTCTGACTTCAGTGAGGAATGTTATGTCACCTCTGCTCTGTCCTCCGTGAACACAAAGGTTTCATGGCGGCCTAAGTGCCTCCAGAGTGTGTGTGTGTGTGTGTGTGTGTGTGTGTGTGTGTGTGTGTGTGTGTGTGTGTGTGTGTGTGTGTGTGTGTGTGTGTGTGTGTGTGTGTGTGTGTGTGTGTGTGTGTGTGTGTGTGTGTGTGTGTGTGTTGGGAGGGTATGTGAGTGCATTAAGAGGGTCACGGTTCTTTACCTCTGGCTTTGTCAAGGAGGGACACACACACACACAAACACATACACACACACACACACACACACACAAACAGTATGCTCCAGATGAGGGCTCTTGATCGATGCTCTGTGACCTGCTTTTGCATAATTTTTTCTTATTTGTGGTTGATCATCAGCTTCCGAATGAACGCTGCAGAATAAATCAACTCACATGGACTTTATGAAAGGCCCTGCAGCAAACAACAGCTCCGGCGAATCAAATCGTCCACCAACACACGCACACACACACACACACACACACACACACACACACACACACACACACACACACACACACACACACACACACACACACACACACACACACACACACACACACACACACACACACACACACACACACACACACACACACGCTCATAGCACCTTTCTCCTCTTTGTCTCTCTCTCTCTCTCTGTGTCTCAACATTATCAATGACTGCTGCTTCCTATACTGTAGGTGCAGCTTAATTTTACATAAAACAAACTGCTTATGTGAGTCAGTCTTGTGCATATAGAATAACTAGAAACCACTACTAAATGTGGTCACGAAGTACCTAGAAAACCCAGACTGACCATTGTCTATTTAAAGTGCAGTGGTGTGACTTCCAGTTTTCCAGAGAACATCAATATCCTCCAGTCTTTTGTGTCTGAGAGAATTCCTATGGAAGCAGACGTAAATCGGTTTTGCTGCGGTCCCTGTGGAATGTATGGAGTAATTACAGATAATAACACATAGTACTCACCGAGAAATTACCAGACAGCCTTTTAAAGGGATGTTGACATGCTTCTGTGCTTAGTCATTGAGCTGTCAGTGAATGGTGTCATTTAAATGTGTATTTAGCAGAACAGACCAGAATTATTATTTTTTTAACGGTTCGAACCACCCAAAAACTTATTTAATTTATTTAACCTGTAAAATCAACATTGTTTTTACATTTAGCTCAGTAAGTGACTTCCCCAAATAGTTCTGGTAGAGCAGTGGAATGAGTAAAATGGTTGATTGTTCAACTACACTGAACAAAAATATAAAAGCAACATGCAACAATTTCAAAGATTGTACTGAGTTACAGTTCACATAAGGAAATCAGCCAATTGAAATAAATTAATTAGGGCCTAATCTATGGATTTCACATGATTGGGAATACAGATATGCATCTGTTGGTCACAGATACCTTCTATAAAAAAAAGTAGGGGCGTGGATCAGAAAACCATTCAGTATCTGGTTTGACCACCATATGCCTCATGTCGGCTGTTGATTGTAGCCTGTGGAATTTCATCCCACTCCTCTTCAATGGCTGTGCGAAGTTGCAGGTTTTTGGTAGCAACTGGAACCCGCTGTCATACATGTCAAATCAGAGCATCCCAAACATGATCAATGGATAACATGTCCGCTGAGTAAAAAGAAAGGGGGATACCTAGTCAATTGTACAACTGAATGTATTCAACTGAAATGTGTCTTCCGCATTCAACCCATCCCCTCTTAATCAGAGAGGTGCGGAGGTCTGCCTTGATTGACATCCACGTCTCCGGCACTTGGGGAACAGTGCGTTAACTGCCTTGCTTAGAACAACAGATTTTTACCTTGTCAGCTCAGGGATTAGATCCAGCAACCTTTCGGTTACTGGCCCACTGCTCCTACAAGCCAGGCTACCTGCCTCCCAGGTATGCAGGCCATGGAAGAACTGCGATATTTTCAGCTTCCAGGAATTGTGTACAGCTTCTTGCACCATGGGGCCGTGCATTATCATGCTGAAACATAATATCTTTGTGCATTCAAATTGCCATTGATAAAATGAAATTGTGTTCATTGTCCGTAGCTTATGCCTGCCCATACCTTAAACCCACCGCTACAATGGGGCTCTCTGTTCACAACGTTGACATCAGCAAACCGCTCGCCCACACAACGCCATACATGCTGTCTGTCATCTGCCCCATACAGTTGAAACAGGGATTCATTCGTGAAGAGTACACTTCTCAAGCGTGAGAGTGGACATCAAAGGTGAGCATTTGCCCACTGAAGTCGGTTACGATGCCAAACTGCAGTCAGGTCAAGACCCTGGTGAGGACGACAAGAACGCAGGTGAGACGGTTTCTGACTGTTTGTACAGATATTCATCGGTTGTGCAAACCCACAGTTTCATCAGGTGTCCGGGTGGCTGGTATCAGATGATCCCGCAGGGGAAGAAGCCGGATGTGGAGGTCCTGGGCTGGCGTGGTTATGTGTGAGGCCGGTTGGACGTACTGCCAAATTCTCTAAAACGATGTTGAAGGCAGCTTGTGTTAGATAAATTAACATTATATTATCTGGCAACAGCTCTGGAGGACATGCCAATTGCATGCCCCTTCAAAACTCAAGACGTCTGTGGCAATGTGTGACAAAACTGCACATTTTGGAGTGCCCTTTTATTGTTCCCAGCACAAGGTGCACCTGTGTAATGATCATGCTATTTAATCAGCTTCTTTAAATGCCACACCTGTTAGGTGGATGGATTATCTTGGCAAGGGAGAAATGCTCACTAACAGTAGGTGGAAGATTAGATCTACTATTTTTAAATATCTACATGCATTCTATGCATTCAGATACATCTCATATATCCAGATGGAATGTGTATAATATTTGCATCTATATACCCAGAGTGCTTGGCTTTTACTGCCATTGTGGATTTAGAAATATTCTCTGTGACAGATCTCTGGGTCTGAATGTGTAACATGGGACACCTTGTGTTTTCATGTACGCTAAAAGGAGCGAGAGAGGGACAATGCAACAGACAGATGGCAGTTTAGCTTCAACAGAACCATCCTGCATCACACCCAGGTCTCCATAATAACTACAGCTGCAGCTTCCAGGCTATAAGACATGCAAGGCTGTGCACAGGACCATGCCTTATCTGCTCCTCCTCTCCTTCTCCAGACCTCTGTTATTAAAGCCTGTCTGTGGGGAACTGTTTAAAAAATTTTTTTTTTACATAATGCGGATGGTTGCAAAGGGTTGCGAAATTTCCAGACATTTTCTATGGGAAGTTATGCCTGGGAATTTGGGGAATTGTGCTTAAATTCATCAAAAAAGTTAGCTTATAACAGTGAATTTTTTGGGGTGGGATACACAAGGCAATTCTAGGTCTTGTGGCATATTTTGGTTAAACTATCCCCAATTCAATGGAATTGCAACCCTCTACATGCACAGTGGATTCTTCCATCACATTTACAGCTGATTCTCAAGATCTTGCACACTAATGAGATGCTATTGAACCACACTACTGCACTGTCTGAGCCAAGGACTATGTGCTTTCTGGTAAGTTTTGATTACAATTCTGAGTGAGGTAAATATATTTAATATGACATGCATGATTTTTTGTTAACTAGTAAATAGTAGTCTACAGCAAAGTGTGTTTAAAGGACATAATGGCACTGAAAACAATGGATACACTCTACAAGAGAGCCAAGGAAATTGTTAGGTATGTGAATGGTCATCAAGTTATAGCAGCAATCTACCTCACCAAGTAAAGTGAGAAGAATAAGAGCACCACATTGAAGCTGCCCAGCAACACCCATCATCATGTTTGACAGTCTCCTGGAGGGGAAGGAGTCTCTCCAAGAAATGTCCATATCACAGGCTACCGATATGGACAGCCCCATCAAGAGTATCCTCCTGGATGATGTATTTTGGGAGAGCGTTAAGCAGCCTGAAACTCATGAAACCTATAGCAGTAGCCATTACACGGATTGAAGGAGAAAATACCATCCTGTCTGATGTTCAGAATCTACTTGCAGATGTAAGAGAAGAAATCCTTACTGCCCTGCCCACTTCACTGTTGCTCCAAGCAGAGGAAACTGCACTTCTGAAATACATCAAAAAGGGTGAAGACTTCTGCCTGAAGCTCATACATGCCTCAGCGTACATGCTGGACCACAAGTATGCTGGCAAGAGCATCCTGTCTGGTGCAGAGATCAACAAGGCCTATGGTATCATCACTACCGTGTCTTGCCACCTTGGCCTGTATGAGGGCAAGGTTCTTGGCAGTCTGGTGAAGTACACTTCCAAGCAAGGGGTTTGGGACGGAGATGCAATATGGCAGTCGTGCCAACATATCTCATCAGCCACATGGTGGAAGGGACTTTGTGCATCTGAGGCTCTTTCCCCTGTTGCCTCCATCATCCTCCAAATCCCACCAACATCAGCCAACACAGAGCGCAACTGGTCCTTGTTTGGGAACACACACAAAAATGCACGCAACAGGCTGACCAATACAAGGGTTGAGAAATTGGTGACTATCCGGGCAAATTTTAGGATTTTTGAGCCTGACAGCGAGCCATCCTCAATAAGGTTGGAAAGTGACCGTGTGTCTGATGTTCAAGAGGTGGACATTGAGGAGGTCCAGGGAGAAGACATGGAAGTCTGAGAGGAAGACAACCAAAGCTTTAGTTTCTAGACTTCTAGACTTCTAGATCATTTTACAGATGTATGTTGAAAGCGTTTTTTGGAGATACTCCCTTTCTTTTGTTGTTCAGTGAAATCATTCCATGTGAAGAGTCAACTCATTTAATTGAAGTTCAACTAAATTGTTTTTTAAATTTCTATTGGAAGGATTTAATCATTTGCAATTATGTCAACTTTTGATAAGGTAAAATGTTTGCTACTGTCTCCATATGATATGCTAAATATATCCAATGCAAAAACCAACATATTTCCGTTAATTCCCATATAGTCCTGTTAATTCCCATATAGTCCTGTTAATTCCCATATAGTCCTGTTAATTCCCATATAGTCCTGTTAATTCCCATATAGTCCTGTTAATTCCCATATAGTCCTGTTAATTCCCATATAGTCCTGTTAATTCCCATATAGTCCTGTTAATTCCCATATAGTCCTGTTAATTCCCATATAGTCCTGTTAATTTCCATATATTGCTGTTAATTGCCACAGAAAGTTTCCACCTCGGAATATTCCCCAAAATGTGCAACCCTACTCATGCGTGTCGGCTATTGACTGTATGTTCTGTGAACACAGTTAGACAGAGCTTCCATACAGAGATGCAATACAGTAAGTACTGACTGCATGGAGGAGAAAGGGAGGATCTCTCTCTTGCTCTCTCTCTCTCTCTCTCTCTCTTGCTTCAGCTACTGACATCCTGTGGTGGATGTGTGTAGTGCTTCAGATTCACAGAGTGTAACACTGTATACCACAGCACACCCTTGCGTGGCTATAAGACTCTGTGGTCAGGCTGTTTCTAGTCATTATCAGCCTCTCTCTCTCTAAAGTCTGACTTTGAATGCTCCAAGTTGGAGTTAAAAGTTCAGCTTATCGATCCAGTCATAGAACTGATGTTAATGTACACTGTAGCAGAGGAAGGGTGATGACCCTCAAGGATGAAGAGGACAAGGGATCCTTCTGATCAATAGACTAGCTTGTATTCCCTCTGTGTTCATAATTATGTCCTAGCCACTGTGCTTCTGCATTGCTTGCTCTTTGGGCGTTTTGTCTGGGTTTCTATAAAGCACTTTGTGACAACTGCTGATGTGAAAAAAGCTTTATAAAATACATTTGATTGAAGTCATATTAACATATGTAGAAAATAACCTAAGATACACCCCTAAACAGTCACCTTGGTTGGTATCTCCTAGTCCTCCCCAGTCTGAGACTTTAAATAGCAACACTCTACCATAGTGCTATTAGCCACCCTTCGTTCAGATATTTAGTCGCTTGATCGCTTTGCCTCAGCTGTTTGTGCCCGTGCCAGTTTCCCTTCTGACAGCGGGCCTTTAAACATCCAGCAATTACAGAAATGCCTATTTAAGCTACTTTGTAAAGGCTTGACTTTGTTTCAGGGGGTTGCTTGCTGCTTGTGCGTAACCGAACATAATGTATTTGAGTAAAGCAGGGAGATAAGGAGCAGTGAGGGAGGGAGCTGTTGGCTCTGAAACAGCTACAGTCTAGCTGCATACAAAGCAACCTGGTGGAAATCAGGACGGAGCATTTTGGCTCCCAGTCAACGGTTGGAGCTTGCACTTGAGCCATTGTGTCATTGTGATCATTCACCGTTGTTGCACTTGTCCATGTGCCCTTACCCTGTCTCTACCTGATTACACTAGAAGAGGCTTTGGGGGAACCAGGGTAGCAATACAAAGAGTAGAGCTAATGGACAGAATAGGGTATTATGTGATGTCACACAGCAGTGGTTACTTCTAGAACATGCAATGATAGAGCTACACATTAGTATACTGACCTCTAGTCAAGTTTAGCTGTAATTCTGAAAATAATGATTCAAGGGGGAATTTTGGCTTGCAGTAATATGGCCTATGACAAAGAACCTTATTCAGAAGGTTCCCATAGGATGAAGTGTAAAAAAATATATATGTACGCATAGCCAGGGGCACACTCCAACACAATTTACAAAGGAAGCATTTGTGTTTAGTGAGTCCGCCAGATCAGAGGCAGTACAGATGACCAGAGAAGTTCTCTTGATAAGTGTGTGAATTGGACCATTTCTGTCCTACAGTACTGTATGCATTTGAAATGTAAGAAGTTATTTTCTGTGTCCAAGAAAATGTATGGAGTAAAAAACAAACATTTTCTTTAGGAATGTAGTGGAGTAAAAGTTGTAAAAATATGAATAGTCAAGTATAGATACCCCACGAAAATACTTAAGCGGTACTTTAAAGTATTTTTACACCACTTCCATCTGGTTTGCCTTCTGAAAGTATTCTTCAGACCTCTAGACATTTTGTTAAGTTACAGCCTTATTCTAAAATGTATTAAATAGTCCCCCCCCCCCCAATCTACACACAATACCCCATAATGACAAAGAAAAAACAGGTTTTTAGAAATCTTCATTTATTTAAAATAAAAAACTGAAATATCACATTTACATGAGAATTCAGACCCTTTACTCAGTACTTTGTTGAAGCACCTTTGGCTGTGATTACAGCATTGAGTCTTCTTGGGTATGATGCTACAAGCTTGGCACACCTGTATTTGGGGAGTTTCTCCCATTTGTTTATGTAGATCCTCTCAAGCTCTGTCAGGTTGGATAGGGAGCATTGCTGCACAGCTATTTTCAGGTCTCTCCAGAGATGTTAGATCAGCTTCAAGTCCAGGCTCTGGCTGGGCCACTCAAGAACATTCAGAGATTTGTTCCGAAGCCACTCCTGCATTGTCTTGGCTGTGTGCTTAAGGTCATTGTCCTGTTGGAAGGTGATCCTTCATCCTAGTCTGAGGTCCTGAGTGCTCTGGAGCAGGTTTTCATCAAGGATCTCTCTATACTTTGCTCCATTTATCTTTGCCTTGATCTTGACTAGTCTCCCAGTCCTTGCCGTGGTTCCAAACTTCTTCTATTTAAGAATGATGGAGTCCACTGTGTTCTTGAGATATTCAATAGTACACTTCCCCAGATCTGTGCCTCAACACAATCCTGTCTCAGAGCTCTACTGACAATTGCTTCGACCTCATGGCTTGGTTTTTGCTCTGATATGCACTGTCAACTGTGGAACCTTATATCGACAGGTGTGTGCCTTTCCAAATCATGGACTCCAATCAAGTTGTAGAAACATCTCAAGGATGATTAATGGAACAGGATGCACCTGAGCTCAATATCGAGTCTCATAGCAAAGGGACTGAATCCTTATGTAAATACGATATTTCTGTTTTTATTTTTAACGCATTTGTAAACATTTCTAAAAACCTGTTTTCACTTTGTCATTATGGGGTATTGTGTTTAGATGTTTTTCTTTATTTAACACAATTTTGTATACGGCTGTAACGTAACAAAATGTGGAAAAAGTCAAGGGGTTTGAATACTTTCTGAAGGCACTGTAAGGGATTTTTTATTCTACTTTTACTTTTTCTTTTGATACTAAAGTATATTTAAAACCAAATACTTTTAGACTTTTACTCAGGTAGTATTTTACTGGGTGACTTTCACTTTTACTTGAGTCGTTTTCTATGAAGGTATATTTACTTTTACTCAAGTATGACAATTGGGCGCTTTTTCCACCACGTAATTATTACCTTGTGAGGCCTATGGGCATCCTAGAGGAGCAAAATGTCCAACATGTATGAGCTTGAGTCCAATTATTTCAGAGAGGGGTCATGATAGTTTGTAGGCCAAATTTTGTATTCTAAACTGACAGATTTTTATGGTGATCTTTCTATTATGTTAATTAGATTTCCGCTGGGGCGCAGGCATCGACTGTTGGGGGTTTGAAGATAAATATTTCCACACCTTGGCGTAATCCACATCCCTATCTCACCAGTAGCCAGTAGCTCCCCAATTTCACCTCAAAGCCACTAATAGGTATACAAATCTCCACTGTAACCCTGTGACGTTCGGTGGTTGCCGACACGTTGCTACAGTAGCTGCTGTGGAGTTGTTTACCCTTGAGGAGCTAGCGTTTCATCCCCCTCCCTGCATTAGATCCCATCTTTGATGATTGTCATGGTAGGGAGACTAACTCTTCATATGTACAAAGGTGTATCATTTTAATGATCTACTGCCACAGCGTATAGCTTCGTGACATTTCGTAAGCTACTGTATCCAAGGCTATAGTATAGCACATTACGAGGCTTTCCTCACTGAGAGAAATAAGCTGTACGGCTATTGTGATATTTCATTTTTATAAAATTTACATTAATTCACTTACCTAGATAATGGGATTTCCCTTTTTTATTACATGAAATATCCCTTGTGTGTTTGGCTGGGTGCTTAGTGTCCTATGCTATGGTTCTCCCATATCACCACGATAACATCTATTGAAATAAAGCCTTTCACTAGCTCAAGGATTATGAAAACCTTAAGACATTATCACAAAGAATAATGCACTCTTCTTAAGCTCATGTCTCTATAGACGCTTAGTGAAGTCCAGAGGTTAACCACCTGTGGTGCTCAAATGAATGTCTCATGATTAGAGGGTCAAGCCCTTTCAAGCTCACATTATACATCGACATCGGCACAAATACCACTTTAACACGGGTTATTTTGGGAACAGCTTTGTGCACTGCACAATGGAATTTAATAGATTAGAAAGTAGCTCATAGTGTATATGTACTGCAATGTAAAATGGCAGATTCTCACCAGGCATTTATAGAGATGGCTACAAGTTGAAGGGTCATCTAGGTCCTGTGTGCATAGCCTGTAGCTAGACTTTCTCCTCCTGCCCCTGTGATAATATGGTGTCACCCCTGTTTGTAATTCCCATGGATCATCCTGTTGAACAATATATAATCCCCTCTGGGTGTCTTTAGGCCTGGGAACCCCCAGGGTGTCAGGGTGAGGTGATCCAGCAGCTATGCCCTTCCTCCTTCCCTGGAAGTGACTGATAACACCTGGCAGGCCATGTCAACAAAGCAGCCCCTTATCCCCAGGGGCTAAGGGACAGGGACAGCCTGCCCCAGGGAGAGGGTGAGAGAGTGGTTGTCCTGGCCCTCCATAGGCATCAGTGTGAGTGTGTGTGGGGGGATGTGTGTCTGTGTGTGTGTGCCGCGGGCCTGTGTGTTGTGAGGTGGTCGAGGTTAAATGGATAGATGATGGACAGAAATCCCAAGTGAAAAGAGAAGGTGCCATTTTCTGTGCCTGTGTGGTCTCACTTCCTGTTCTTGGTCCTCGAGAGGCAATTCCTACCAAGGGTTGGTAATGTAACTACTTTAATGATTCAGCAAAGCTGTTGTGATGTAAATGCCTTGTGAGGGGCACTAATAAGGGTTCACAGTGGCTAACTGTTCTAAATAGCATAATGTGATCTGGAGAATAAAGAATGTGAGTTTGGTGACAAAATGCATTATTATTGCGTGTAATTTGGGCTGAAAGAAATCAGACAACTGTTATCCAATATGTGACTCACCGCCTCGATTTCAACTCGTCTAGTTGCAATTGAAATAGTGATTTTTACATTGGATTAAAGTAGAGATTCAGAGCTACAAAATATCATACACAGCAGTTGAGGAGCAATGGGAAAGTAATTCTGCTATGAAAGTTGATATATTTGTAACCCCACTTTTGAGAAAAGAGCCCTTGAATGTGTTGGTACACCTACTGGAGAGCTCTTCTTTGTCTACACCCATTCAGCATCGTTCACATATTATGTTACAGTTTCCCATTTATACAGTTGAAGTCAGAAGTTTACATGCACCTTAGCCAAATACATTTAAACTCAGTTTTTCACAATTCCTGACATTTAATCCCAGTAAGAATTCCCTGCCTTAGGTCAGTTACGATCACCACTTCTTCACGCTACAGGTTCCCCAAGGGCACCCCCCCACACCCTCTCAACTCAAAAAGTGGCGCACAGAATGCAAAAATATTCTCAGAAATATTTAACCTCCACACATTAACAAGTCCAATAGCTCAAATGAAAGATAAACACCTTGTTCATCTACCCAGCGAGTCAGATTTCTAAAATGTTTTACCGCGAAAACATAGCACATATTTATGTCAAACCACCACCAAAGACACAGCCAATATATAGCCATTTTGTCATACAAAAGATGCAATCACAAACGCAGGATTAAAAGAAAAATAATTCACTAACCTTTTGAAAATCTTCATCAGATGACAGTAATAGGACATGTTACACAGTACATTTATGTTTTTTTCAATAATGTGCAATTTATATCCATAAATCTATGTTTACATTGACGACACTGTCACGCCCTGGTCGAAGTATTTTGTGTTTATCTTTATGTATTCGGTCAGGCCAGGGTGTGGCATGGGGTTTTTGTATTGTGGTGTGTTTTGTCTTGGGGTTTTGGTGTTGGTATTGGGATTGTAGCTTAGTGGGGTATCTAGCAAAGTCTATGGCTGTCTGGAGTGGTTCTCAATCAGAGGCAGGTGTTTATCGTTGTCTCTGATTGGGAACCATATTTAGGCAGCCATATTCTTTGAGTTTGTCGTGGGTGATTGTCCTTAGTGTCTTTGTTCCTGTCGATGTATTAGTTGACAAGTATAGGCTGTTTCGGTTTTCGTTACGTTTATTGTTTTGTAGTGTTTGTGTTATTTCGTGTTTACGTTTGTTTGATTAAACATGGATCGCAATCTACACGCTGCGTTTTGGTCCGACTGTCCTTCACCACACCTAGAAAACCGTTACAGAATCACCCACCACCAACGGACCAAGCAGTGTGTCAACAGGCAGGAGCCACAGGAGAGATGGACATGGGAGGACGAACTGGACGGTAAAGGACCCTGGGCTCAGCCTGGAGAATATCGCCGCCCCAAGGAAGAACTGGAGGCGATGAAAGCGGAGAGACGCTGGTATGAGGAGGCAGCACGGCGACGCGGATGGAAGCCTGAGAGTCAGCCCCCAAATTTTTTTGGGGGGGGGCTCAGGGAGAGTGTGGCAGAGTCAGGAGTCAGACCTGAGCCAACTCTCCCTGTTTATCGTGAGGAGCCAAGGAGAAGACCAAAACCAGAGCCGGTGTTGGAGGTGAACGAAGCAGAGACTGTGAAGGAGTTAATGGGGAAATTGGAGGAGAGAGAAATGAGGGAGTTGCTGTGTTGGTGCTTTAAGCATGGAATTCGCCCGACGGAACGTGTCGGGGATTTGATGGCACCTAAGTTAGCGCTCCATACTCGTCCTGAAGTGCGTGTTAGTCGGCTGGTGAAGTTGGTGCCAGCCTCACGCACCAGGCCTCCTGTGCACATCCCTAGCCATGCACGTCCTGTGCCAGCACTGATCTCAAGATCTCCAGTACGCCTTCACGGTCTAGCCCATCCTGTGCAACCTCCACACCCCAGCCCTCCGGTAGCATCTCCTCGCACCAGGCTGCCTGTGCGTGTCCTCGGTTCAGTTCCACCAGTGCCAGCACCACGCATCAGGCCTACAGTGCACCTCGCCTCTCCAGTGCTGTCGGAGTCTCATGCCTGTCTAGCGCTATCAGAGCATTCCTCCTCTCCAGCGCTGCCGGAGTCTCCCGCCTGTTCAGCGCAGCCAGAGCTTTTCTCCTGTCCTGCGCTACCGGAGTCTCCCGCCTGTTCAGCGCAGCTAGAGCCTTCTTCCTCTACAGCGCTGCTGGAGTCTCCTGTCTGTTCAGCGCAGCCAGAGCTGCCAGCCTGCATGGAGCAGCCAGAGCTGTCAGTCTGCATGGAGCAGCCAGAGATGTCAGTCTGCATGAAGCAGCCAGAGATGTCAGTCTGCATGGAGCAGCCAGAGATGTCAGTCTGCATGGAGCAGCCAGAGATGTCAGTCTACATGGAGCAGCCAGAGATGTCAGTCTGCATGGAGCAGCCAGAGCTGTCAGTCTGCATGGAGCAGCCAGAGCTCTCAGTCTGCATGGAGCAGCCAGAGCTGCCAGTCTGCATGGAGCAGCCAGTCTGCAAGGAGTTGTCAGTCTGCAAGGAGCTGTCAGTCTACAAGGAGCCGCCAGTCTGCCCAGCGCCGCCAGTCTGCCCAGCGCCGCCAGTCTGCCCAGCGCCGCCAGTCTGTCAGGATCAGTTAGATCCGCCAGTCAGCCAGGATCCGCCAGTCTGCCAGGATCCACCAGTCTGCCAGGATCCGCCAGAAGTGCCAGTCAGCCAGTATCCGCCAGAAGTGCCAGTCAGCCAGGATCCGCCTGATCTGCCAGTCGGTCAGGATCTTCCAGTCGGTCAGGATCTGCCAGTCGGTCAGGATCCGCCAGTCTGCCAGGATCTGCCAGAACTTCCAGTCGGCCAGGATCTGCCAGTCGGCCAGGATCTGCCAGTCGGCCAGGATCTGCCAGTCGGCCAGGATCCGCCAGTCAGCCAGGATCCGCCAGTCAGCCAGGATCCGCTAGTCAGCCAGGATCCGCCAGTCAGCCAGGATCTGCCAGTCAGCCAGGATCTGCCGGAACCACCAGCCAGCCAGGATCTGGTAGATCCATCAACCTGCCTGAGCTTCCTCTCACTCCCGAGCTTTCTCTCACTCCCGAGCTTTCTCTCACTCCCGAGCTTTCTCTCACTCCCGAGCTTTCTCACTCCCGAGCTTTCTCACTCCCGAGCTTTCTCACTCCCGAGCTTCCCCTCAGTCCCGAGCTGCCTCAGTCCCAAGCTGTCCTTCAGTCCCGATCTGCTCATCAGTTCAGTGGGGTTCTGGGTGAGGACTACTAGGCCATGGTCGGCGGCGAGGGTGGACTATCCAGGGACGCGAGGAGAGGGGACTAAGACATTGACTGAGTGGGGTCCACGTCCCGCGCCGGAGCCGCCACCATGGACAGACGCCCACCTGGACCCTCCCTATTGTTTTGAGGTGCGTTCGGGTGTCCGCACCTTAGGGGGTGGTTCTGTCACGCCCTGGTCAAAGTATTTTGTGTTTATCTTTATATATTGGGTCAGGCCAGGGTGTGGCATGGGGTTTTTGTATTGTGGTGTGTTTTGTCTTTGGGTTTTGGTGTTGGTATTGGGATTGTAGCTTAGTGGGGTATCTAGCAAAGTCTATGGCTGTCTGGAGTGGTTCTCAATCAGAGGCAGGTGTTTATCGTTGTCTCTGATTGGGAACCATATTTAGGAAGCCATATTCTTTGAGTTTGTCATGGGTGATTGTCCTTAGTGTCTTTGTTCCTGTCGCTGTATTAGTTGACAAGTATAGGCTGTTTCGGTTTTCGTTACGTTTATTGTTTTGTAGTGTTTGTTATTTCGTGTTTACGTTTGTTTGATTAAACATGGATCGCAATCTACACGCTGCGTTTTGGTCCGACTCTCCTTCACCACACCTAGAAAACCATTACAGACACGTTCAAAAAATGCTTCAAAAATGTCCGGAGAATTTTCGATAACTCCGCCAGATAACAGCAATACACATCATAAACTTTGACTAAATATACATGTTCTACATATAGTTAGAAAGATACACTGCTTCTTAATGCAATCGCTTTGTCACATTTATTTTTAACGTTACAGAAATCGTTCATTTTTCAATAATCTGAGACGGCGCTCAGACATAAGCAATATTTCTCAATATTTCTCCGCTATGTTGGAGTCAACAGAAACACAAAATTACCATTAAATATTCCCTTACCTTTGATGGTCTTCAATCAGAAGTAGTGGAAGGACTCATACTTACCCAAAACAGCGTTTGGTTTCAAGTCGTGTGTCTTTCTGTTATCAAACGAGACAAATTCCGGCTGAAATGCAACCAAAATTTGAGGGGTTGCGCATCAAAACTTCAAAATTACATATTATATGTCGACTAAACTGGTCAAATTAAGTGCAGAATCAAGCTTTAGGATGTTCTAAATGTAGAAAACAATTCTCAACTTGAACAGACAAACTGACATCGTCTCGTGCTTCAAGGAACAAAGGACACTCCGAGCGTAACGCGCGCAGGAAAGTGCATGTATTTTCTCGCGACACCAAGTATTTTCCTTGGCAAAGGGTCAAAGACCGCAGGATTTTCACAATGAAACGCTCTATTGAAAGAGGACATCTCACCGAAGAGATAGAAACTGATCCCAGATCCATAACTGTTTGGGAAGGGTGGGGGCGATGACGTCAAAGTTGGCCCAACTTTCCTGATGAGAGAAAAAGTTTGGAAGATTGGCTGCCCTGTGAGTTCTGCTATACTTACAGACATAATTGAAATGGTTTTAGAAGCTTTAGAGTGTTTCCTATCCAATAATAATAATTATATGCATATATTAGCAATTTTGGACAGATTTCTTTTCAGTTTACTATGGGCACACAATTCCTCCAAAGGGGGCAGTATTCTGCCCTATCCCTAACAGGTTGAATATGAAATGTCAGAATACTATTAGAGAATTATTTATTTCAGCTTTTATTTCTTCCAGCACATTCCCAGTGGGACAGAAGTTAAAATACACTCAATTAGTATTTGGCAGCATTGCTTTTAAATTGTTTAACTTGGGTCAAACATTTCAGGTAGCCTTCCACAAGCTTCCCACAATAAGTTGGGTGAATTATGGCCCATTCCTCCTGACAGAGCTGGTGTAACTGAGTCAGGTTTGTAGGCCTCCTTTCTCACACACGCTTTTTCAGTTCTGCCCAAACATTTTCTGTAAAATTGAGGTCAGGGCTTGGTGATGGCCACTCCAATACCTTGACTTTGTTGTCCTTACGCCATTTTGCCACAACTTTGGAAGTATGCTTGGGGTTTTGTCCATTTGGAAGACCCATTTGCGACCAAGCTTTATCTTCCTGAATGATGTCTTGAGATGTTGCTTCAATATATCCACATGATTGTTCTTCCTCATAATGCCATTTATTTTGTGAAGTGCACCAGTCACTCCTGCAGCTAAGCACCCCCACAACATGATGCTGCCACCCCCGTGCTTCACGGTTGGGATGGTGTTCCTCGGGGAGATGTTCCTCCCAGGTTTTCCTCCAAACATAACGATGGTCATTATGGCCAAACAGTTCTAATTTTGTTTCATCAGATGAGAGGACATTTCTCCAAAAAGTATGATCTTTGTCCCCATGTGCAGTTGCAAACCGTTGTCTGGCTTATGTACGGCAGTTTTGGAGCCGTGGCTTCTTCCTTACTTAGCAGCATTTCAGGTTATGTCGACAGAACTCGTTTTACGAGTTTTCACACCAAAGTACGTTCATCTCTAGGAGACAGAACGCGTCTCCTTCCTGAGCGGTATGACGGCTGCGTTGTCCCATGGTGTTTGTACTATTGTTTGAACGTGGTACCTTTAGGCATTTGGAAATTGCTCCCAAGGATTAGGGTAGGCCTTGAAATACATCCACAGGTACACCTCCAAATTACTCAAATGATGTCAATTAGCCTGTCAGAAGCTTCTAGAGATATGACACCATTTTCTGGAATTTTCCAAACTGTTTAAAGGCACAGTCAACTTAGTGTATGTAAACTTCTGACCCACTGGAATTGCGATACAGTGAATAATAAGTTAAATAATCTGTCTGTAAACAATTGTTGGAAGAAATGCCATGCACAAAGTAGATGTCCTAACCGACTTGCCAAAACTATAGTTTGTTAACAAGATATTTGTGGAGTGGTTGATAAATGAGTTTTAATTAATGACACCAACCTGATGATGTACTCTACACGTTATGTAGAAATGATGTTGCAGCTGTTTATGTTAGATTACACTGTACAGGCATCGGTCAAATTCGACAGTACACAGAGGATTTTGGTCTTCTGGGATGTTACAAGAAGCCACATGTTATCCCATACATTATAAATGGCTGGCTCGATTGAAACAAAGCCAAACCTGTGCTACATGTAATCTCACTTGAGGGAATCTGCTGCCGCAGAGTCAAAACCATGGTGTCAGCAACATTCTCGCCCCCACAGTGAACGGGGTTCACTGACATTACTCAACAAGCCCCAACATTTATGTTAATGCTGTCTTAGTGTTAATAGACCAACCAATCAGCGCAGAATGGTACTGAGCTGTAAAATAATACATAAACCTAGCCCTTTATACGGCACCCACGGGTGCTAACTAAGACAACTGCAGTAACAACAGCACCGGGGCAATATTTGTGCCTGCATGCATTACTCCCATGTCACCTTAACCTGAGGATTGCTCTTTAGACATTTATTTCCGACCATTCCTCTGTTGGTGTTGCATTTTAGAAATTGATTTGTTTAAAGGGCACGGTCATTATTAGGGGGCCACGGCGAGGCTAGCTGTTGTCCCATTTGTATATCCTCCTAAAAGCATTAGTGTCTGCGGAATGTCATCTCTCTCGTGTGCGACACCGCTGATCCAAAGGCGTTCCATCTCCCATGGACACAGTTCCAGTGATATCGCTGCATTATGCAAAAGCACGCCCCAAATTAAATATTTTGTTTTGATCCTGTGTTCTTGAAATATGCATGCGAAGGGGCCACGACACGCTCACCTTCTAACTCCCTGTGACACTGGGACTCTGTTTTTACTGTCTGCCTGCCTCAGCTACAAACCCACAGTACATGTTTGATTCACTTTTTTAATGAATCATCATCACGGGACATCCATTTTGCTCCCCTTCAGAAAGCTCATGAGAGAGAGTAGCGTGTGGACATGAGGAAATGTCGACAGTCACAGAATGCAAATGATCACACCGACTGTAACTCAGGCTGGTCTGTAACTCAGGCTCATCTGTAACTCAGGCTGGTCTGTAACTCAGGCTTGTCTGTAACTCAGGCTGGTCTGTAACTCAGGCTGGTCTGTAACTCAGGCTCATCTGTAACTCAGGCTGGTCTATATCTCAGGCTGGTCTATATCTCAGGCTGGTCTATTACTCAGGCTGGTCTATTACTCAGGCTGGTCTATAACTCAGGCTGATCTGTAACTCAGGCTCGTCTGTAACTCAGGTTGGTCTATATCTCAGGCTAGTCTATAACTCAGGCTGGTCTGTAACTTAGGCTGTTGGAGGCCGGTCTGGGCTAGATTGAATATGGCTAATTTGAGTTTCTCTTGTCTATTTTTACACATCACTATGTGTTCATGTTCATGAATGTGGGTGCGTGCATGTGTCGAAAAATAACACAATGGAACGTGATCATATGATATGAGACATGGTAAATTACTCTCGGGGGATACTTGTAGCTGGGTAAAATCGTCAATTAGTGATGTTCAGTTGCTTGCGGTGGTGGTGGTGTCGTTTGAGCTGAATGCTTTGGTTTTTCTCCATACTGTAACAGATGGAGAGACTGGTCTCCTGGCTCCTCCCTGTGTGATCACTGATCAGAGGATCTATGGCAAGGCAACCATGTTTACGTACCATACAGCATGCTGTCAGATTTGTTTTAATGTTGTTTGACAGGCAATTGTACCTATATGGTTAAACATGATCTAATTTAGAAAGATTGTTTTCTTAGGATCAGTTTTAATGGAATACTACACTCAAAAAGGATATTTTAGTATTTTGTTCATTAGTCAGCAGTCCAGTTTTCAAGATAGAGCACTTTCAGTACAGAGCAAAAACTTGCCTCGATGAAGTGTTTGCAAAACATTTTTCGATTTGACTAACAGTGAACTAATGGACAACAATACGAAAATATTTTGTATTAATTGTAATATTAAATTAATGTATTAATTTTGTAATAATTGTAACTTTTACTATCATCAGCAGCATGAAGGCCTTTTGGTCTCCTCTTGACCACATGTAACTGAGCCCTGGATTCACCTGCTTTCACATTCAAAAGTGTGTGTGTGTGTGTGTGTGTGTGCATGTGTGTATGCGTGTGTGTGTGTGTTTGAAGAGATGCAGATGACACAGGCTGATCTTTTGGTTTCTACTGGAAGTTTCACAATCTTTCTTTAAAGCCGAGCAATACTGTAATTAAAGCCAAGGTGTCTGGCTGATGCTATAACACTCTCAGGGCCTAGCAGCCGCCTTTCTGCAGACAGAGGGCTGGTGCAGTAACACTCTCAGGACCTAGCAGCCACCTTTCTGCAGACAGAGGGCTGGTGCTGTAACACTCTCAGGGCCTAGCAGAGGCTTTTTTGCAGACAAGGAAAACCCACATTCATTAATTTATTCCCATATGTTTAATATCCCTAAAAACGTCCTTAGGCACATCGTTCTATGCCTCATAACAAACTAATCTGATTTTCCTAAATATCACAGAAGTTGAAAAAGACAAACGTAGCAGGTATGCCACAAACAACCCGTCTGTGTATTTCCATATTTGCTACTACAAAGGCGGCTTTTGAAAATGTAATAAAAAATCAACCACTTTCTCAATTTCCCTTTAATCTGTAGCCAGTATCCTTTTGGTTAGTGTAGCAATAATGAGCAATGGCTCATTCTGCAAGATGCCAGCTGTTGAGCAATGGCCTTTTCCCCTCAACATGCTTTAGGGTCCAATCCTTCAGCAGGCTTTAGGGGGCAATCCTTCAACAGGCTATAGGGGCCAATCCTTCAGCAGGCTATAGGGGCCAATCCTTCAAAATGCTTTAGTGTCCAATCCATCAACAGATTTAGGGGCCAATCCTTCAAAAGGCTTTAGGGGCCAATCTTTCAACATGCTTTATGGGCCAATCCTTCAACAAGCTTTAGGGGCCCTTCCTTCAACAGGCTTTAGGGGCCAATCTTTCAACATGCTTTAGGGGCCAATCCTTCAACATTCTGTAGAGACCAATCCTTCAACAGGTTAAGGGGCCCTTTCTTCAACAGGCTTTAGGGGCCAATCCGAGTAGTTATGGAATGGGTGAGGATAAAAACAGGTTTGTGTTCCATTTTGGAATAACTTTTGTAATTTTGGGTTGGGATATGCACAAAGATTAGAGCATTGAAGATGAATTGTATTAGGACCAACATCATGAGCAGGTATATGTAGCTTTGCCCACCAAACCTTTCTTATACTCATCCATCCTTCCAAAACTATCCATCGTTGTGAGCACATTATTTTAACCTGTTTCCATGCCCTTCCTGTGTTGTAGCTCACTTATGCTGTATGTGCAGTTGTAAAATACTCTGTAAGGTACAATACATACAGGTAACTGACAAAATAAAGGAAACACTTGAGGAAATGAGGAAGGTGCTTTCACACAGGTGTGGTTTTCCGAGTTAATTAAGCAATTAGAAGAAGACATCTCAGTTACTTGAAAGAGGGGTCTCAAAGGAGCGTAGGAGGACAGTCGCTGAGAGATTGTTTATCGTGCCCACTAATCAAGCATACTGTGCTTGTCAAATCAAATCACATTTTACTGGTCACATACACATGTTTAGCAGATGTTATTAAATGTGTAGTGAAATACTTGGGCTTCTAGCTCCAACAATACAGTAATATCTAACAATTCACAACAATACTGTACACCCAATAGACACAAACCTAAAAGTAAAAGAATGGAATTAAGGAATATATAAATATTAAGATGAGCAATGTCGGATGTAGCATAGATGAAAATACAGTAGAATAGAATACAGTATATACGTACATATGAGATGAGGAAAGCAAAAATATGTAAACATTATTAAAGAGACTAGTGTTCCATTATTATAGTGGCCAGTGAAGTCTATGTATATAGGGTAGCAGCCTCTAAGGTGCAAGGTTACGTAACAGGGTGGAAGCCGCCTAGTGATGGCTATTTAACAGTCTGATGGCCTTGAGATAGAAGCTGTTTTTCAGTCTCTTAGTCCCAGCTTTGATGCACCTGTACTGACCTCGCTTTCTGGATGATATTAGGGTGAACAAACATATTTTTGGCCTTCATGTGACATTGGCTGCTGTAGGTGTCCTGGAGGGCAGGTAGTTTGACCCGGTGATGCGTTGGGAAGACCCTCTGGAGAACTCGGTTGCGGGTGGTGCAGTTGCCATACCAGGCTGTGATACAGCCCAACAGGGTGCTCTCAATTGTGCATCTGTAAAAGTTTGAGGGTTTTAGGTGCCAAGCCAAATTTCTTCAGCCTCCTGAGGTTGAAGAGGCACTGTTGCGTCTTCTTCACTACACTGTCTGTGTGGGTGGACCATTTTAGATTGTCAGTAATGTGTATGCCGAGGAATCTTGAGGCTTTCCACCTACTCCACTGCGGTCCTGTCGATGTGGATAGGGGGGTGCTCCCTCTGCTGTTTCCTGAAGTACACGATCAGCTCCTTTGTTTTGTCGACATTGAGTGAGAGGTTATTTTCCTGGCACCACACTCCCAGGGCCCTCACCTCCTCCCTGTAGGTTGTCTAGTCATCGTTGGTAATCAGGCCTTCTACTGTTGTGTCATCTGCAAACTTGATGACTGAGTTGGAGGCGTTCTTAGCCACACAGTCATGAGGTGAACAGGGAGTACTGGAGGGGACTGAGCACCCGTGTGGGGCCCCTGTGTTGAGGATCAGCGAAGTAGAGGTGTTGTTTCCTACCTTCACCACCTGGGGGGCGCACTGTCAGGAAGTCCAGGACCAAGTTGCACAGGGTGGGGTTCAGAGCTAGGAGGGTACTATGGTGTTGACTGCTGAACTATAGTCAATGAACAGCATTCTTACATAGGTATTCCTCTTGTCCAGATGGGATAGGGCAGTGTGCAGTGCGACGGCGATTGCATCATCTGTGGATCTATTGGTGCGGAAAGCAAAGACATTTACTGTTTTCTCTCTAATGCACACAACCATTAAATCACTCTTTATCACTGATTACAACAGCATATCAAATACAACAGGAGTGTCTTCTCTCTTTATAAGGATCGTACCTTTCAAAGACGTGTGATGACACTATGGAATAATAATGCTGTAGGCCTACACACACACACACACACACACACACACACACACACACACACACACTAGGGATGGCCACGATTAATTGAATATCCGGATATCTGAATGGATCTTAGAATTTGATTACTTGAGTGAGTGTCCATCTGTGGAAAAAAAATGTGGGTTCTATTTTGAGAATTTAAAAGCTTTGTTTTACATTTTATTATATTATATCCTTGTGTCATTGTTAACTACAAGGATATAACATGACATTTGAAATACTTAATTTCATAAAACAACTAACGTTTGAATGTAGTTTTTATCAACTTTCTTTGAGCCCTCCGGTCTGCCGTGACATCGGTATGCTATTTTCCCCACTTCAAATAGCAATTACAGGAGTTTCCACGCGACCTTCCTAAGATCAATGTAAAACACTCACCTTTTGTGACAGAATCAGTTTTATCTTGGCGAAAATCAGACTTCTCTTTCGCTGTTCCTTCTAGCCAAAAACTACGGAGGACCCTTCTGTGGTTTACCTCTGCCGTGTGCATTTGCGTCAATCTGATTGGTCAAGAGTTAATTCATTCTGCCTCTCAGACTCCCCCAATGTGCTTCTGTCTCAAGTTGCACTCTGTCTCAATAAACGTGATTCTGTTTCTGTCTCAAGGGACACTTCAAATAATTAACCAGTTCCAGGGGCTGACAGTCACATTAGCTTTAATTGGATTGTTCTGGATTTGATTAGCCTGCCTAGCCATTTGCTTGTGATGATGGTGATACACTCACACCAGAGTCACAAGGACCAGTTTTAGAAAACTATTAATGATCCAAGATGAAGATCCACATGTGATTTGAAACATTGTGTATTTACTAGCCTAAAGAAAGGTATAGTAGCAATCGTGTGTGTGGGTCCTACTTAATACGATTATATGGACGGGGAGCTTCATGTAGCCAACTCTGGTCCAACTCTGGATATCTGGTCCAACTCCCTAGTGGGAGTCCATCAGCTCTCCCTTCCTCAGAGAGGTCTGGGTAGAACACTGCATCACACCGCTGACACAAAACTGAACGTTTTTCCACAGGGAACATAGGTTTGTGCCATGGTCCGCTGGCCACTTCATTACTTTAGCAGACAGAAATACAAACGTTCAATTACGTACGGCTGTAATTTGACTGTAAAGTGGTTCTGTTGAGAAAAAGCCACAAAATAAAGGGAGCACACACAGTCACCCGCTCTGACAGGAGTAGTATATCATTGTTCCTGTAAAGACATATCAATTAATCAGACTAGTTTTGACAGCTTGGCTTTATACATGACATTTTCCTATTGTCCCATGGGGCTGGGGCCTGCTCAACTAAAACCAAGGCTTCATACTCTGTATGGCCTGCATATGGTCTTACTGTATGTGTGTGTGATTGGATTATGTTTAAACTTTCCATTTATAATTTCATTCATTTAAACATCTATATTATAGGCTTTGTTGGCATCATTTACATCAGTACTATGATATGATTTGATAAGTCATTCAGGGTAAATAGGCAGGATGATAACCCTGTAGCATTAACCACTGTTTCGCCTCCACCGGCATTTCACACCATCAAATCAAAAGTTATTATAACAATTATGCATACATTATGCTGTCCACGAATGGTTTGGAGGCCCCCCAGCTTCTATGGAACCCACAGCATAACATTCATGAGTTATGTATATGTAGATGTCCTGTACTGTGTCGAAGACTACCACCAAATAAAGGAGTCATATTACTGTATATAGCTTAGTCCTTGTCTAGAATATCTTGACAGGTATGTTGCCCTTAATCATATATTGAGTAAGTCTCTTTCAGGCTCAGCTTGGCCTATAAACAGGTTAAGATGCCATTAGCGTTATGGATGGATTGAAATGTGGCTCAATCCACAGGAGTAGCGAAGTAGATGGATTGAAATGTGGCCCAATCCACAGGAGTAGCGAAGTAGATGGATTGAAATGTGGCTCAATCCACAGGAGTAGCGAAGTAGATGGATTGAAATGTGGCCCAATCCACAGGAGTAGCGAAGTAGATGGATTGAAATGTGGCCCAATCCACAGGAGTAGCGAAGTAGATGGATTGAAATGTGGCCCAATCCACAGGAGTAGCGAAGTAGATGGATTGAAATGTGGCCCAATCCACAGGAGTAGCGAAGTAGATGGATTGAAATGTGGCCCAATCCACAGGAGTAGCGAAGTAGATGGATTGAAATGTGGCCCAATCCACAGGGGTAGCGAAGTAGATGGATTGAAATGTGGCCCAATCCACAGGAGTAGCGAAGTAGATGGATTGAAATGTGGCCCAATCCAAAGGAGTGACCACCACGAGTGTTGGGTCTCTCAGCAGCTCATCAACCAATCTGTCTTAAAACCCTTCAGTTTATGTTCAGCCTATAGCCTCTACTGTACACTCTTAGAAAAGAAGGGCTCCAAAAGGGTTATTCATCTGTCCTCATAGGATCCTTTTTTGGAAAGGGTTCTACCTCTGTGAAAAGAGTTCTAGATGGAACCCAAAAGGGTTCTACCTGGAACCAAAAGGTTCTAGACAGCACCTTTTTTCGAAGAGTGTATGATCAAAACAATGACAAATATTTTGCAGTGTGTATTTGCTACGCACAGAGCATATTACTCTTAGACAACTAAGGAAATTACAAGACTGACTTGGTTTGATGTGTATATGTTCACTTTGAACTGTTAGAAATAAGTGCTGAACTCCTGGTGGCAGCTTGAATACAGGTGATTTGGCACACCTGCTGGTGTTTGAAGGTAACAAGCAAAGAGAGATGGTGTGTACCGGGGGCATTCACACACTTTTCACTACAGATCTGACAGCAGTTTAGGGGTTTCTGGGGGTTTTCGGTCACACTTTCTATTTAACAGTTTATGTTTGTGTGTGCATTCCGGCTGTGACACCATAGGACTGTCTTCATTTCCATAACTAAAGCAACCTCGCAGTTTGGTATCTCTGCGTGACTTTTCCTCCTCTCCTCCCTCTCCCAATGTCCTTGCAATTCTTCTCTTATCTGGCTGAACTGGTGCCAGCTTCTTTTTCTCCAGAAACTATTTTCTTGCTGATATGTATTCAGTGGCTGAACAGTTTGTCCTCTGGTACTGTTGAGGAACTGTGTGGGGGCATTAGAGGCCACCGGGAGAGGGAACAAAGCTTTGCTTGTGATTGCTGATCACAGATCGGACCAACCGGGAAGCCAAAAGGGCTTTGGCTGGCAGGGTCTCCCTCCCCTCCTCTCCTCTCCCTCCTTCCCCTCTTATCTCTGCCAAGGCAGCAGTTACACTTCCTGGGGACCAAACATATTAAAGCACATTACACATTACATATGAAACAAAAGATAAAACAGAATATCATATAACATTAATTTTATTACACCACTGCATGACTACAAAACAAAATGTAATACCACCATACAACAATATCACAATGTATGCGTATGCATGTGTCTGTATCTGTCACGCCCTGAGCATAGTTTGCTTTGTATGTTTATATGTTTTGTTTGGTCAGGGTGTGATCTGAGTGGGCATTCTATGTTGGATGTCTAGTTTATCTGTTTCTGTGTTTGGCCTGATATAGTTCTCAATCAGAGGCAGGTGTTAGTTGTTGTCTCTGATTGGGAACCATATTTAGGTAGCCTGTTTTGTCATTGTGGGTTGTGGGTGATTGTCTATGTTAGTTGCTTGTGTCAGAACATTTTGGTATATAGCTTCACGGTCGTTTTTGTTTATTGTTTTGTATTCAGTGTTCAGTTCTTTCTTTAATTAAAATATAATCATGAACACATACCACGCTGCATTTTGGTCTGCTTCTTACGACGATCGTGACAGTACCTTTGCGTGTGTCTCTTCACAGTCCCCGTTGTTCCAGAAGGTGTATTTTTAAATATGATTCTACTGCTTGCATCAGATACCTGATGTGGAATACATTTTTACATTACATTTAAGTCATTTAGCAGACGCTCTTATCCAGAGCGACTTACAAATTGGTGCATTCACCTTATGACATCCAGTGGAACAACCACTTTACAATAGTGCATCTAAATAGTTTAAGGGGGGGAAGGGGGTGAGAAGGATTACTTTATCCTATCCTAGGTATTCCTTAAAGAGGTGGGGTTTCAGGTGTCTCCGGAAGGTGGTGATTGACTCCGCTGTCCTGGCGTCGTGAGGGAGTTTGTTCCACCATTGGGGAGCCAGAGCAGCGAACAGTTTTGACTGGGCTGAACGGGAACTGTACTTCCTCAGTGGTAGGGAGGCGAGCAGGCCAGAGGTGGATGAACGCAGTGCCCTTATTTGGGTGTAGGGCCTGATCAGAGCCTGGAGGTACTGAGGTGCCGTTCCCCTCACAGCTCCAGGATCACGCCAAGGTTCTTAGCGCTCTGGGAGGAGGACACAATGGAGTTGTCAACCGTGATGGCGAGATCATGGAACGGGCAGTCCTTCCCCGGGAGGAAGAGCAGCTCCGTCTTGCCGAAGTTCAGCTTGAGGTGGTGATCCGTCATCCACACTGATATGTCTGCCAGACATGCAGAGATGCGATTCGCCACCTGGTCATCAGAAGGGGGAAAGGAGAAGATTAATTGTGTGTCGTCTGCATGATAGGAGAGACCATGTGAGGTTATGACAGAGCCAAGTGACTTGGTGTATAGTTCCATGTAGTCAAATCAAAGTTTATTTGTCACGTGCGCCGAATACAACAGGTGTAGCTGAATTTAACAGTTTACAGTTTACCTTACAGTGAAAAACTAGACGTGGCATTCCGGGACCGCTTGCCATGCGGTAGTAGAGAGAACCGTCTATGACTGGGGTGGCTGGGGTCTTTGACAATTTTTAGGGCCTTCCTCTGACACTGCCTGGTATAGAAGTCCTGGATGGCAGGCAGCTTAGCCCCATTGATGTACTGGGCCATACGCACTACCCTTTGTAGTGCCTTGCGGTCAGAGGCCGAGCAATTGCCATACCAGGAAGTGATGCAACCAATGTTGCAGCTGTAGAACCTTTTGAGGATGTCAGGACCCATGCCAAATCTTTTCAGTCTCCTGAGGTGGAAAAGGTGTTGTGCCCTCTTCTCAACTGTCTTGGTGTGTTTGGACCATGATAGTTTGTTGGTGATGTGGACACCAAGGAACTTCAAACACTCGACCCGCTCCACTTCAGCCCCGTCAATGTTAATTTCTTGCGTCGAGCAATCCCGTATCCGGGAGCGTAATCATAGCCTCAAGCTCATTACCATAACGCAACGTTAATTATTCATGAAAATCGCAAATGAAATGAAAGAAATATATTCACTCACAAGCTTAGTGTTGTTAACAAAAGGCTGTCATCTCAGATTTTCTAAATATGCTTTTCAACCATAGCTACACAAGCATTTGTGTAAGAGTATTGATAGCTAGCATAGCATTAAGCCTAGCATTCAGCAGGCAACATTTCCACAAAAACAAGAAAAGCATTCAAATAAAATAATTTACCTTTGAAGAACTTCGGATGTTTTCAATGAGGAGACTCTCAGTTAGATAGCAAATGTTCAGTTTTTCCAAAAATATTATTTGTGTAGGAGAAATCGCTCCGTTTTGTTCATCACGTTTGGCTAAGAAAAAACCCAGAAAATTCAGTCATTACAACGGCAAACTTTTTTCCAAATTAACTCCATAATATCGACAGAAACATGGCAAACGCTGTTTAGAATCAATCCTCAAGGTGTTTTTCACATATCTATTCGATGATAAATATGTAGTCTCTTTATGGTCAATCATCCAATGATATGCCTACAAATACGTCACAATGCTGCAGACACCTTGGGGAAACGACAGAAAGTGTAGGCTCACTCCTGGCGCATTCACAGCCATATAAGGAGACATTGGAACACAGCGCCTTCAAAATCTGGGACATTTCCTGTTTGAAATTTCATCTTGGTTTTGCCTGTAGCATCAGTTCTGTGGCACTCACAGATAATATCTTTTCCATTTTGGAAATGTCAGTGTTTTCTTTCCAAAGCTGTCAATTATATGCATAGTCGAGCATCTTTTCGTGACAAAATATCTTGTTTAAAACGGGAACATTTTTTTATCCAGAAATTAAAAGAGCGCCCCCTATATCAAAGAAGTTAATGGGGGCCTGTTCGACCCTCCTTTTCCTATATTCCACGATCAGCTCCTTTGTCTTGCTCACATTGAGTGAGAGGTTGTTGTCCTGGCTCTACAAAGCCAGGTCTCTGACCTCCTCCCTGTAGGCTGTCTCATTGTTGTCAGTGATCAAGCCTACCACTGTTGTGTCGTCATCAAACTTAATGATGGTGTTGGAGTCTTGCTTGGCCACACAGTTGTGAGTGAACAGGGAGAACAGGATGGGAGTAAGTGCACACCCCTGATGGGCCCCAGTTTTGAGGATCAGCGTGGCAGATGTGTTGTTGCCTACCCTCACCACCTGGGGGCAGTCCGTCAGGAAGTCCCGGATCCAGTTGCAGAGGGAGGTGTTTAGTCCCAGGGTTCTTAGCTTAGTGATGAGCTGTGTGGGCACTATGATGTTGAACGCTGAGCTGTAGTCAATGAACAGCATTCTCACATAGGTGTTCATTTTGTCCAGATGGGAGAAGGCAGTGTGGAAAACGATTGAGAATGTGTCATCAGTGTATCTGTTGGGGCTGTATGCAAATTGGAGTGGGTCTGCATGATGGTGTTGATGTGAGCCATCACTAGCCTTTCAAAGCACTTCATGGCTACTGGCGTGAGTGCTATGGGGCGGTAATCATTTAGGCAGGTTACCTTTGCTCCGTGCAAGCTTTGAGTACACATCCTGTGATTACTTCTGGCCAACGGCTTTGTGAATGTTGATCTGTTTAAAAGGTCTTGCTCACATCAGCTACGGAGAGCGTGATCTAACAGTCGTCCGGAACAGCTGGTGCTCTCATGCATGCTTCAGTATTGTTGCCTCAAAGCAAGCATAAAAGCATTTAGCTCGTCTGGTTGGCTCGCGTCACTGGGCAGCTCACGGCTGGTTTTCTCTTTGTAGTCCGTAATAGTTTTCAAGCCCTGTGACATCCGACGAGTGTCAGAGCCAGTGTAGTAGGATTCAATCTTAGTTTTTTATTGAGTCTTTGCCTGTTTGATGGTTAGATACGGTCTTAATTTTACATATGTAGAAATTAATTTAGAGGCCGTTTACCAATATGTTGTTACCATCCAGGCCTTACCAGCCTACCACTGCAAGGCTGATAGAGATACCCTTGATCAGTTTCAGCCAGGCTTTTTACTGGCTGACAAGTAGCATTCCTACAAACAATAGCTGTGTTCAAATACTCATACTGACCGCACTAACTGTACTATTTGTGATGTACATTTAGTATGTAGTATGCTTATTGGTTATAGTATGGATGTGGTTAGTATGACAAAAGTTCCCAGGTGTCGTACTACATTCGCCAAAATACGAAGTATATGAGTAGTTGACAATATTTTTTGTGCTTTTAGGGCCCATAATGCAATTCTTCAGAAAATTGGCGTGGCTTCACAACATTTTCAGATTAGAAGAAAATTGAGGAAAATATGCAACTGAAGTCCGACAAATTCAGTGCATTAACTAATTGTAACAAATGTTAAGAAAATGTTTAGCTATGTAGTAAAGTAATGACTTTTCAAATAAGTCACGTTACACATTATGTTGGCTGACAATTTGTTAGCTACACTAGCCATAAATCAAATCAAATCAAATTGTATTTGTCACATACACATGGTTAGCAGATGTTAATGCGAGTGTAGCGAAATGCTTGTGCTTCTAGTTCCGACAATGCAGTGATAACCAACAAGTAATCTAACTAACAATTCCAAAACTACTGTCTTATACACAGTGTAAGGGGATAAGGAATATGTACATAAGGATATATGAATGAGTGATGGTACAGAGCAGCATAAAGTAGATGGTATCGAGTACAGTATATACATATGAGATGAGTGTGTAGACAAAGTAAACAAAGTGGCATAGTTAGTGGCTAGTGATACATGTATTACATAAGGATGCAGTCGATGATGTAGAGTACAGTATATACATATGCATATGAGATGAATAATGTAGGGTAAGTAACATTATATAAGGTAGCATTGTTTAAAGTGGCTAGTGATATATTTACATCATTTCCCATCAATTCCCATACGAACCGCATAGCATATAATTTTAGCATGTATGTTAGCTAGCTACCTACCTAACGTTAGTTGGTTACTAATAGATGGAACTTGCCAGAATATTAACTATATGCTATACAACTAACTACAAAACTTTTATTGACTTGATTATTCACATTATTCTTAGCTTAGCTAAGTGGTATAATTGTTGTGCGTTCTCAGTGGACATTGTTAATGAAGTTGTAAGATGTCTAGCTAGTCATTTGTTAGCTATGCCAACAAGCTAGCAAGAAGTTGCATAGCAACAGCATCTTATTCCGTTAGACAGGTGAAGCACTCGCACACTCAACTGAAAGGATACAGTTCTTTTACAGTATACTAAAATTAATTAATAGTATAAGGTATGTAGCAGAGGTGTGGACTCGAGTCACATGACTTGGACTCGAGTCAGACTTGAGTCACAAATATGATGACTTGCATCTCGACATTGACTTTAACACCAATGACTCGTGACAACTTGGACTTGAGCTTTTGACGCGAACTGACTTGATTCACTCCCCAAGCCCAAATATTTAAAATGATGCTATTAAAAAAAGTGTGCAGCGCATCAACTCTTAATTTAACGGATTACAGTTTGAATTGGACTGCAGCCAATCAAATTGTGCCAGCTCAGAAAAAGTTGTGCCTGGCAGTGCAGAGGAACGTCGGCGAGTGAATTCAGAATTCCTCGATACTCGACCGCTATTGGGAGGGGCGGGGTCTTTCTTATGGCTACCCATGTGACTTCCATGGAAATATAAAGTTTATTTGGAAAGTAATAAATATATTTTTAAAAGCATTCATGGTTTACGTAAATGTAATATACTAACTATTACTCTTGTTAAAAATATGAAATGGTATTACATTTGGTGAAGAGCACATTATGACTTGTTTAGGACTCAAAACTCAAAGTTTAGGACTTGAGACTTGACTTGATACTTGTTGGTCTTGACTTGAGACTTGACTCGGACTGGCCTGTCTTGACTTAGGAATTGACTTGGGAATTGAGTGCTAAGACTTGAGACTTACTTGTGACTTGTAAAACAATGACTTGGTCCCACCTCTGGTATATACTACATAGTATGTAGTATATATACTTAAGTATGTAGTATACAGTATATACAGTATATTATTGTGGGTATTCAAACACAGATAGGAACTCTCCTCTCTGTGTCACACAGACAGCATTCCCCATTAGGAACTATTCTCTCTGGGGAGCATCTTGTCTTGGCTGGGGCCCAGGGCTGTAGGAATGGTTGTATAGGAGTGGAGTGAGGTAAACAGTGAAGATTACTCAGATTAATTAGACTGGCTTAGTGTATTATCCTTCCCAGTGTGTTCCTTCTAAATGTGTTCTCATGCATTGAGACAGGTACAAAACTGTCAGAATAAACAGGAGGGCAGGTAGAGCAGGTTGAATATCATGGGTGTGTTTCTGTGTATGTGTGTGTGTGCATTTTTTAAATGTGTTGCAGAAATGTGGAAGATGCAGGTAGCCTATTCTACCTTGTTTGGATAATGGAGAGACGTTGTCACTTGGATCATAGAGGGTGATGGGATTAGGAAGCATGATGGATGGTTTTGTGTGTTTGTGTGTGCGCGTGTGCGTGTGAGTGTGTGGCACGGGTAAAGGATAGTTTGGTTTGTATTGTCTGTCAGTCCACCAATCAGTCAGTGTTGAGACAAACAATACTGCAATTCCACCGACATCTTGTTATCTTTACACACTTGACGAGCCAAACCGTTTTTGCTTGCAGCGAAATAGCAGCTCTATAAATAAAAGATTAATATACACACAAATACTGACACAAATACTGACGTGCATGCAATAACACGAATACGCACAGAGGAAGGCAGGCACATTCCTTGAAAAGGTACCATTTTCACATCAGCAAAAACACCTTGAGAGCGCTTCCACCAGCCCCACTACAACAGGTCCCATTGTCCACCCCTCTTCCACCTGGTCCCAGCGGGATTCGACTCGCGCTCCCGAGGCAGTATGATGGGACGGCTGCCGGATGCCAGGGGTTTCTACTACAGCTGGAGCTCTACCTGGCGACTGTCCACCCGGCTTCTTCAGGGCGTGAGTGTGTGTCCGCCCACATCTCCTGCTTCTCAGGCAAAGCCCTGGAGTGGGCCAACGCCGTATGGCGTGAGGGAGATGCGGCATTGGACCATTACTCAGAGTTCACGGGTGAACGTCGGTGAACGTCTGTTCCACATGAGGCAGGGGCTGAGGAGCGCGCAGGATTTCGCCTTGGACTTCTGGACCCTGGCCACCAGCGTGGAATTGAACGACAGGGCCCTGATCGATCACTACAGGTGCAGTCTGCGCGAGGACGTCCGTCGGGAGTTGGCCTGCCGAGACACCACCCTCACATTGGACCAGCTGGTGGACATGTCCATCCAGCTGGATAACCTACTGACTTCCCGCGGACGTCCGGATTGGGACCTGTCAGTTCCATTCCCCAGCACGTCTGCTCCGACGCCCATGGAGCTGGGAGGTGCTGCACTTAGGGCGACTGGAGGAGGGGCCATTCCCTGCACCATCTGTGGCCGCAGAGGGCACACTGCTGGTCGGTGCTGGGGAGGTTCCTCAAGGAGTCGAGGCAGCAGGTACTATCGTGTCAGACACTATCGTGTCACCCCAGGTGAGTCGGCATCAGGCTCACCCAGAGCCCCCTGTTGCTCACATGTATGTGTTTATTTCATTTCCTGAGTTTTCCCCGCATTCCCAGCATAAGGCACTAGTAGATTCAGGCGCAGCTGGGAATTTTATTGACCGTTCATATGCTCATAGTTTAGGGATTCCCCTTGTTCCTGTGGATATGCCCTTCCCTGTGCATGCCCTAGATAGTCGACCATTAGAGTCAGGGCTGATTAGGGAGGCCACCACTCCACTTGACATGGTTATGCAGGAGGGTCATAAGGAGCGTTTCCCGTGGTGTCATGAACCCACTATTTCGTGGCAACATAGGGCTCTCAAGGGCTGGTCACGAGAGTGCTCAGGGAGGTGTGTGGTGGTTTCTATCAGTGCGACTATGGTGGAAAGTCCAGAACAGGTCTCCAACTTGCGCATCCCCTCAGAATATGCCCATTTGGCTCTCGCCTTCTGTAAGAAGAGGGCAACTAAATTACCACCTCAATGACAGGGGGATTGTGCGATAAATCTCCTGGTAGACGCAGAACTTCCCAGGAGTCACTTCCCTCTGTCACAGGAGGAGACGGTGGCTATGGAAACATATGTCTCCAAATCCCTGGGGCAGGGATACATTCGGCCCTCCACTTCACCTGCCTCCTTAAGTTCATTTTTTGTGAAGAAGAAGGATGGGGGTCTGCGCCCGTGTATTGGCTATCGAGGTATAAATCAGATCACAGTGAGGTACAGCTACCCGCTGCCTCTCATCACCAGTGTGATCGAGTCAATGCACAGGGTGCGCTTCTTCACAAAATTGGATCTCAGGAGCGCTTACAACCTGGTGCGTATCCAGCAGGGGGACGAGTGGAAGATGGCATTTAGTCCCACCTCAGGGCACTATGAGTACCTCGTCATGCCGTATGGGTCTTCCAGGCCTTTATGGACAAGGTTTTCTGGGACCTGCACGGGCAGGGTGTAGTGGTGTATACCGACAACATTCTGATATACTCCACTACACGTGCCGAGCATGTTTCCCTGGTGTGCAGGGTGCTTGGTCAACTGTTGGAGCATGAGCTGTACGTCAAGGCTGAGAAGTGCCTGTTCAACCAGCAGTCAGTCTCCTTCCTAGGGTACAGCATTTCCACTTCAGGGGTGCTGATGGAGAGTGACCGCATTTCAGCCGTGCATAATTGGCCCACTCCCACCATGGTAAGGAAGTGCAGCGGTTTCTAGGGTTTGCCAACTACTACAGGAGGTTTATCCGGGTTTTGGTCAGGTAGCAGCTCCCATTACCTCACTGCTGAAGGGGGTACTGGTGCGGCTGAAGTGGTCGGCTGAGGCGGACAGGGCTTTTGGTCACCTGAAGGCTCTGTTTATTTCGGCTCCCGTGCTGGCTCATCCGGATCACACTTTGGCATTCATAGTGGAGGTGGATGTGTCCGAGGCTGGGATAGGAGCCGTGCTCTCTCAGCGCTCAGACACGCCACTAGAGCTCTGCCCCTGTGCTTACTTTTCGATGAAGCTCAGCCCACAGCGGAGCAAAACTATAATGTGGGGGACTGAGAGCTGTTGGCTGCTGTCAAGGCTCTGAAGTCATGGAAACATTGGCTTGAGGGGGCTAAACATCCTTTTCTCATCTGGACTGACCACCGCAATCTGGAGTACATCCGGGCAGAGAGGAGACTGAACCCTCGCCAGGCAAGGTGGGCCATGTTCTTTACCCATTTTGTTTTCACTCTGTCCTACAGACCAGGTACCCAGAACGCTAAGGCAGACTCAGGAGCGCTCCATAGATCACACTCCCATACTTCCGGCCTCTTGCCTGGTGGCACCGGTGGTGTGGGAGTTGGACGCGGACATAGAGCGGGCGTTACGCACAGAGCCCACTCCCCCCCCAGTGTCCAGCTGGGCGCCTGTACGTTCCATCTACTGTCCGCAACCGTTTGATCTATTGTGCCCACACGTCACCCTGGCATGGGTCGGACGGTGTGTTGCCTTAGTGGGAAGTACTGGTGGTCCACCTTGGCCAAGAAAGTGAGGGTTTGTGTTTCCTCCTGCTCGGTGTGCGCCCAGTGCAAGGCTCCCAAGCACCTGCCCAGAGGGAAGTTACAACCCCTACTCATTCCACAACCGCCGTGGTCGCACCTGTCGGTGGACTTCCTGACAGATCTTCCTCCATCACAGGGCAACACAACGATCCTGGTCACTGTGGATCGGTTTTCTAAGTCCTGCCGTCTCCTCCCTTTGCCCGGTCTCCCTACGGCCCTACAGATTGCGGAGGCCCTGTTCACTCACGTCTGCCGACACTACGGGGCGCCTGAGGATATAGTCTCTGATCGGGGTCCCCGGTTCAGGTCCAGGATCTGGAGAGCGTTCATGGAACGTATGGGTGTCTCGGTCACCCTCACCTCAGGTTTTCACCCCGGGAGTAATGGGCTAGTGGAGAGAGTAAATTAGGATGTGGGTAGGTTTCTGCGGTCATATTGCCAGGCCCGGACAGGGGAGTGGGCAGCGTTCATCCCCTGGGCAGAGATGGCCCAAAACTTACTCCGCCAGTCCTCCACTAAACTCTCCCCTCTCCAGTGCGTACTGGGGTATCAGCTGGTTCTGACACCGTGGCAGAGCCAGATCGAAGCTCCTGCAGTGGACGAATGATTTAAGCGCTGTGAGAATACCTGGGAAGCTGCGTATTAATCACTTGTTCCATGTATCGCTTCTCAGGCTGGTGGTGGCTGGTCAGTACCTCGTGGAGTGGGAGGGGTACGGTCCGGAAGAGACACAGTCTCCATCCGGATCGCCCTGCGCTTTGTCCTCCTTGTCATCCCAGAGGTCGGTGTCGGCCCGCTGCTGGAGCCGCGCGTCAAGCGGGGGGTTCTCTCTCGACTTCCGCCAATGTCGGTCCCTCTCCTTGTTCGGGCGGCGTTCGGCGTTCGATGTCACAGCCTTTCTAGCCATCGCCGATCCACTTTTCATTTTCCATTTGTTTTGTCTTTGTCTTACACACCTGGTGTCAATCCCCCAATTACCTGTTCATTATTTAACCCTCTGTTCCCCCATGTTTGTTTGTGAGTGATTGTTTCTATGTAGGAAGGTCCGTTATTGTGGGCTCTGTTTTTGTATAGTATTTATTATATGTTGAGTAAATATGTTTATTTACTCATATCTGCTGTCCTGCGCCTGACTCCTATACACCAGCTTCACACATACTTCCTTACACAGGCCCACAATGTAAAGCAACAATTGATTGAAGAGGCCTCAGCCGTTGCCTTTGAATATCATAACATTTCTATCAAATGACTTTTGTCTGGCGCACATTAAGGCAATATTGGCAGTTGACATTAAATATTCTGTAAGGCAAGCGTACTGGCGGCAGAGAATTCAGACGCAGGAGAGCAAAAACTGTTTCCAACGGCGCAGTTTAATAATAAAAACCCACCGGGAACCAGAACACTCACTAAATGGGTACAAAACCCGACGCACACCAGACATAACGTGCACAAGCACTTACAAAAACAATACCGGACAAGGACATGGGGGGAACAGAGGGTTAAATACACTACATGTACTTGATGGAATTGAAACCAGGTGTGTGGGAAGACAAGACAAAATTAATGGAAAATGAAAGGTGGACCGGTGATGGCAAGAAGAGCGTTGACGTCGACCGCCGAACAAGGAGAGGGGCGGAGGAAGTCGTGACATAGTCATTAGAGTTTGTGATTAATGATGTGAATCTCATTAGAATGCTGATCATGTCATGAAGGATGGCATGATTAGTTTGGTGTTGTTCCCTCCAGGAATGCCCTGCGAATCAGCCGGTTGCTTTGTATTCATGTGACGACGGTGTGTGTGTGTGTGTGTGTACAGGACACCGCCTGCCCTGATCCAACTATCGGTCTCCCACAACACACACACCATTAACATTAGTGTTTGTCACAGGGACTGCCTCCTCACTTGCGCAGGTGTGTGTGTGTGTGTGTGTGTGTGTGTGTGTGTGTGTGTGTGTGTGTGTGTGTGTGTGTGTGTGTGTGTGTGTGTGTGTGTGTGTGTGTGTGTGTGTGTGTGTGTGTGTGTGTGTGTGTGTGTGTGTGTGCCAGAGACATACAGAACATGCCTTTCCCATTCATTTAAATCGGTCGGTAGGGTGGTTACACATATCCAGAGATTTCCCTTATTCGTCCATTGAGGAGGATGTAGATGAATACCTCAAGAAAATCTATTTGAGCATGTCTGGCTAAAAAGCGTTAGTGGTTGGACTGTGAGACTAATTGCTTCTGAAGAAAATCAGATAATTTTAATTTCGATAGTCAATATTTGACTGAGGTATTTGAAGTGCCATTTCTGGGAGTGCTTCAGTTTTATCCGCTCGGTTGCAGCTCAATACCACTCACAAAACGGGAGGGGGGAGACACAGAGAGTGAGATGAAGAGGGGGGAAGACAGAGCAAGAGAGATGAAGAGGGAGTAGACATAGAGAGAGAGAGAGAGACAGAGAGATGAAGAAGACAGATAGAAAGAGATGAAGAGGGGGAAGACAGATAGAGAGAGAGAAAGAGATGAAGAGGGGGTGAGAGAGAGATGAAGATGGGGGAGAGAGAGGGAGAGAAAGGGTGAGATGATAAAAGACTGTTTGTGAATATTGGTGAGTGACAGCATGTTCTGTGATAATGTGATATAGTTCTGCCTGCCTCTTCTGATTATAGAGCTCGACATGTGGAATCTCTACTTCCAGGGGTCATTATGTACATTATGGAGGGTTTGCCCATTAGTGAATATATTTTGCCCACCAGTAAATGTATTTTTCCCATTAGTGAATATATTTTTTCAATCAGTGAATACATTTTGCCCGTCAGTGAATGTATTTTGTCAATCAGTGAATGTATTTCCCCTGCAATCAGAATCGAGCAAATTTGCATCCAGTACTCAAAATGGACTATTCTACATTTTATGATTTACATTCAAACTGTTGCCCATCTGAGTGACCATGCAGTCCATTAAAAAGCTAGCTCTGATGATGTTTGGATGATATATTGTTGTGACTTTACCCTCATTAATCTGATGACTGTTATTTATCGAATCAATTACTCTATGTTTAATTGTTACCCGATTTAAATTAATCATGTAACAATTAAATCATTGGGAATTTGGGGCACCATGAGAGCGGTTGTTTAAAGAGTTACCATCTCCCGAATTAAACTCTAAAGGTCTTTACCTTTCACATCCATGAAACAGTCAACATATTAATCATAACCTCATTTCATATCATCGTTCTGAAAAGTCGTAACCTCCTTGGATCTGCAAAAAACCCCAGCCTTACTTATGATTCAGTACTACACAAATTGTTTTGATAATTTATGTACTAGTTAACTAAATGATAACACATAATAAACATACACACTTCATGCATTAGGAAAAGGTCCCTTACGGACTGACACAATATGGTGGCTTTTCACAACGACATGGAGAGGGAGGGAGAGAGGGAGAAAAAGAGACACTTCTCGTTGATACCTTTTAGAAAGTGTTCTCACAGTGATCATATACTTTGCACACGAACCGCCACCCAGTTGAAATAAGAAATCAGGAATGTATTAATGTGTGAATGCCTTCATTTGCCGTCTATCTCTGTCGGAACCAGCCCTCCTTAGGAAGGGTGATGGGATGGCCTTTCAGCGGCATGCTTGTAAGGCTCTGATTGTCCAAAGGGTCCCCCCTTTCCCATCTTGTACTGTTGTTCCCTCTATTTGACTTAGGACAGCTAATCAGCCGTACCAGTGATTGTCTGGAAGGTGAGCTTCTTGTCTCTTCCTCGTGTTGATATTCAAAGTTCAAACCTCTTTAGACATGGGCTGCAGCTCCCTGTCTTTCCTGGTCTGGGAGGTAAGTTTATTTTCTTCACCTCGTGTTGAGGTTCAACATTGCAACCATTTCAAACGTGTAGCTACTGACTTACGTTTTAATGGTCTAATGGTAATTTCATTACCAATCAGTTTATGCACTCTGGCCAAAGGGGCTGGTTCTGTCAGGCTGACATGCTCTCTGACCTCACTCGGGGCGTGGCTACTTACAATAGATTATCTTATAGCTCCTAAAATCACAGTAATATCTTTACAAAAATACTTTAATTATTTTTCATATAACATATAGCATGTTAAGGATGGATACTTCAAACATGTATTGCATAAACTTTTCAAGTTACAGTATTTCCTTTATAATCTTTTTAATGACATCACAAAATAACAACCCATATGACATTAGTTTTCTGTAGATCACCACTGACGATTCCCTACATTCTTATGTTAGAAAGTATACAGTATACAGTATTCTAGTATTCGCTTTAGGACGTGTTAGAGTTTCGGTGGGAAGACTGTCTGTGTAGACAAAGCATCTTCCTTTGTGGATTTTGGAGAGGGAGATCTCTTTGGGTCAAATTTAATTTATGACAGAGTGTGAGCTGTCAACTCCCACCAGCTCCCTCCTCTCCTCTTCGGTGGGTGAGAGCGGTCTGGTTACTGTCAATCATTGCCAAGCTGATCTGACCCATTGGATCCTCACAGGACAGTCATGACAGGACAGTCATGACATCGATAAAAGTCTGAGACACAGTACTGTACAACCTCCTCTTTGAAACTGCTTCAAGAACAGATTTGATCTTTATCCCCATCCACTCTCCTCGTTTCTTCTCCTAAATTGAATTTCAAAAGACTGTGTGGTTATGCTTTCTACACTGCTATCTAGAACCTAAAAGGTTATTAGGCTGTCCTCATAGGAGAAACCTTTCAAAACCCCATTTTGGTTCCAGGTACAACTCTTTTGGTTCCAGGTAGAACCTTTTTGGGTTCTACATGAAACCCTTTCCACAGAGGGTTCTACATGGAACCAACAGGGTGCTCCTTTGGGGACAGAGTGTAGGGTACAAAATTAGCACTCAATTTGTTTAATTGTTTAATTGGTGACTAGTGTTAATGAACAACTACACTCTTGTTTTAATCATAAATATTAGCAATGTTTTTATTAAATCAAATCAAATTGTATTTGGAACATTTGCGGGTGTAGCGAAATTATGGTGTTTCTAGCTCTAACAGTACAGTAATATCTAACAATACACACAATCTAAAGTAAAGGAATGGAATTAAGAATAAATAAATATTTGTATGTGCAATGTCAGAATGGCATAAACTAAGATGCAGTAGAATAGGATAGAATACAGTATATACATATGAGATGAGTAATGCAAAATATGTAAACATTATTTTAAAGTGACTAGTGTTCCATGTATTAAAGTGGACAGTTATTTCAAGTCTATGTATAAAGGGCAGCAGCCTCTAATGTGCTAGTGATGGCTATTTAACAGTCTGGCCTTGAGATAGAGGCTGTTTTTCAGTCTCTCGTTCCCAGCTTTGATGCACCTATACTGACCTCGCCTTCTGGATGATAGTGGATCATCTTTGATGATCTTTTAGGCCTTCCTGTGACATCGGGTGCTGTAGGTGTTCTGGAGGGCAGGTAGTTTTCCCCTGGTGATGTGTTGAGCAGAACACACCACCCTCTGGAGAGCCCTGTGGTTGCGGGCAGTGCAGTTGCCGTACCAGGCGGTGATACAGCCCGACAGGATGCTCTCAATTGTGCATCTGTAAAAGTTTGTGAGGGTTTTAGGTGCCAAGCAAAATTTCTTCAGCCTCCTGATGTTGAAGAACTGTTGTTGCGCCTTCTTCACCACACTGTCAGTGATGTGTGAGCCAAGGAACTTGAAGCTTTCCACCTTCTCCACTGTGGTTCTGTCAATGTGGATAGGGGGGTGCTCCCTCTGCTGTTTCCTGAAGTCCACGATTAGCTCCTTTGTTTTGTTGATGTTGGGCGAGAGGTTATTTTCCTGGTACCACACTCCGAGTGCCCTCACCTCCTTCCTGTAGGCTGTCTGGTCATTGTTGGTAATCAGGCCTACTACTGTTGTCGTCTGCAAACTTGATGATTGAGTTGGAGGCGTGCGTGGCCACTCAGTCATGAGTGAACAGGGTGTACAGGAGGGGGCTGAGCACGCATCCTTGTGGGCCCCCAGTGTTGAGGTTCAGTGAAGCGGAAGTGTTGTTTCCTACCTTCACCACATTTGGGTGATGGTATCAACACTACTACGATTATACTATCACTATAAACCATTATCATCAAATTATCATATATCAGAAACTAATAAGCAGCATTGGAAAAAGTCACTAGCTGTATCAAGCATAGAAATAATATATATATATACAGTATTCCTTAAAGACATGAGTTTTACCCAAATGTTTCATAGGTCTGGGTATACTAATTCAAGTGACGCATATTACTGATTGAATACTAACCATAATAATATCTGATTAATTATTAGCTTATCCCTACCACTAAGGCTGATTTAACACAGACAGACAACTCTAATTATTTTTCCACTAATTGGTCTTTTGACTAATCAGATCAGCTCTTTTGCCAATAATTTGGCAACAGATCAGAATTGGGCTGCCTTTGGGGTGGCAGGGTAGCCTAGTGGTTAGAGCGTTGGACTAGTAACCAGAAGGTTGCAAGTTCAAATCCCTGAGCTGACAAAGTACAAATCTGTCATTCTGCCCCTGAACAGGCAGTTGTTCTTAACTGACTTGCCTAGTTAAATAAAGGTAAAATAATAAATAAACTCAGCTTTAAGTTATTTGCATCGTACAGCTACTTTCCCAATGATACATATTTTCCTATTGTTATATGCATTATATTTGTTGACTCTCTTCTGAAGGCCAATATGTTGGATGAAGTACTTCATCGCCAGTGACCTTTTCATTGCATTAATATATCACGCTAATATATTTACTAATTAATCAAGCAATGTTTTAATGATGCCCTCAAACCATTCAGGTCTATATGTTTTAACCATCTTTAATTGTTTTGGTTTGTTTTGGATTCATTAGCGTACATGTGCCTTGAGGTTAAGGTCATAGCCAATGACACCCAGGGTGTGTCCTGAATTGCACCCTATTCCCTACATACTGCTCTAAGTTTGACCGGGGCTTATAGGGCTCTAGTCAAATGTTGTGCACTGTGTTTGGAATAGGTCGCCCTTTGGGACGCTGCCCTGTTTTCCTCCAGGAATTAAGAGGAAGTTGTAGCTAATAGCCACTGATCTGGATGAGTTGTTAATTACCATGGTCTTTGGTTCAACATGTAGCTAAACAATGATATCAACCCAATCTGGCATTGACCTATGGTAACCACAGGAAGTTGGTGGCACATTAATTGGGTAGGACAGGCTCATACCAATGGTTGGAAGGGAATCTATGGAATGATATCAAACCCAAACACATGGTTTCCGTGTGTTTGATACCATTCCATTCACTCCAACTATTATTATGCGCCATCCTCCCCTCAGCAGCCTCCTGTGATGGTAGCCTAAGGCTGCGTCCAAAAACACAGCCTTTCCTAAATTTTGTGCCCGACTTTTGACCAGAGCCCTATGCATATAATGAATAGGGTGTAATTTGGGATGCAAAATTTGTGTTTGAAATGGTGATGATGATCGACTCATTGCACCTTCAAAGGTTTCCAAAGCATTATTTAAGATAGAGTTGAAATCTGCAACCGGATACCTTTCACTTTACTTCATCGGTTTGTAGAGTAGTACACTATGGCTGCGTTTACACAGGCAGACCAATTCTGATCTTTGTTTTCACTAATTGTTATTTTGACAAATCAGATCAGCTCTGAAAAAGATCTGATGTGAAAAGATCTGATGTGATTGTTCAAAAGACAAATCAGTGGAAAAAATTATCGCAATTTGGCTGCCTGTGTAAATGTAGCCTATGTAGGGAGCTCATCAAACTTGTGCTTGGTGCTGTAATGTGATTGATTTATACAAGCTGGCTTCACTGCCTGGCCTGACATACATTATTGAAATGGTGTTGGTAGAGGGTGATCTCGGTAGGGAAAGGCAGGGAAGCTTCATTCTCTAGCTATATTGTAGCCTGAGGGGGGAGCAGTGAGGGATGGCTGGGTCTGGGCTGTTTAGGGTGGGTCGGTGTGTTTGTGTGTGTGTGTGTGCGTGAGTGCGCCCCCACGGGTGTACTGTGTCGTGGTGGTTAGGCCATATTTAATGAATGACATGTCACCACCAGGGCTGAGGGGTTGAGGGCCCAGCATTTTCTCGTTGCCCTGGCCATGACCCCAGGTCCCCCTAAGACCAGCTACTACTGTCTGTCTACATCCATCTCCATCACTCACATCATGTACAAGCCTCACAGTACAATGTGCCTGTGTGAGTCTATGTGTTTGTCTGCGTGGTAAGTCTTTACTAAAACCATAAAATGAACATGCCAGGGGGAATGTAGACTAGCGTTACTGAAGTTCATATCAATCACCACTCAAGAACATGTTTTAATTAAAAAAATTATTTGTCATTGTAGGAATATCACACTGAATGCTAATTGATATTTTCCCAGCAGGATCTTTTGAGAGGAAAACTTGAACGTCTCTATCTTATTGAGTGACTGGCATTCCACCCGCTCACTGAGGAAGAGAGAGAGCAAATAACCTGAAACTCCTTTGCAATGAATGGAATCTAAAAACCAATTTTCCCACCAAACCGATAACATCCTATCAGTGCAGAGCGAAAGCAACGCTTTGTGTTTTTCTGGAGAATGTGTTGCTGTGTGAATGGGGGTCATGAGGGGGCTGCCAGATCACCTGTAAATGGCTTCAATGTTTGTGATACCCTGTGAGCAAACACACATGTATTGACCACGTTCTGCCCTGTCCCCCCGCAGTTACTACAGGCTGAGCTCCCAACCACCACACCACCCCTGCTGTCACCCAGACTGGATCTATCGCTCACAAAGTTCCCAGCCGCGCCGCACCCTGCCGCTTGCCAGTTACCCAGTCCGCTTTGTTATTGAAACGGTCTTGCTTGATTACCCCCGATTCGATTCCAGATTACGCCACTCATGCTGTGTTGGTGGGTAGGGGGAGGTATCTCTTAACTTTGCATGCAGGTAACTGTCAGACTTGAGTTTTAAAAATAGTGTTGGGGGAAAAAAGGGCCAATCAAATCAAATCAAAGTTTATTGGTCATGTACACAGATTTGCAGATGTTATCGCAGGTGCAGCGAAATGCTTATGTTTCTAACTCCAACAGTGTAGTAATATCTATCAATACAATAACAATACACAGATTATCCTAAATGGAAAAAATGTATAAAAAATTGAGAAAATCTAGCAATATCAACATATGAATATAAAGTAAATATACAGTGTATTCAGAAAGTATTCAGACCCGTTTAATTTTTTCAATTTTTTTTAAATTACAGCCTTATTCTGAAATGGATAAATTTACATTTTGTCCTCATTTTTCCTGCAAATGTATGACAAATACAAAACAGAAATACATTATTTACATAAGTGTTCAGACTCTTTGCTATGAGACTCGAAATTCAGCTCAAGTGCATCCTGTTTCCATTGATCATCCTTGAGATGTTTCTACAACTTGATTGGAGTCCACCTGTGGCAAATTCAATTGATTGGACAGGATTTGGAAAGGAACACACACACCTGTCTATATAAGGTCCCATAGTTGACAGTGCATGTCAGAGCAAAAACCAAGCCGTGAGGACAAAGGAATTGTCCATAGAGCTCCGAGACAGGATTGTGTCGAAGCACAATGGAGAAGGGTACCAAAAACGTCTGCAGCATTGAAGGTCCCCAAGAACACAGTGGCCTCCATCATTTATAAATGGAAGAAGTTTGGAACCACCAAGACTTTTCCTAGAGCTGGCTGCCCGGACAAACTGAGCAATCGGGGAAGAAGGCCTCGATCAGGTAAGTGACGAAGAAACCCATAGTCACCCTGACTGAGCTCCAGAGTTCCTCTGTGAAGATGGGAGAACCTTCTAGAAGAACAACCATCTCTGCAGCACTCCAACAATCAGGCCTTTATGGTAGAGAGGCCAGGCGGAAGCAGCTCCTCAATAAAAGGCACATGACAGCCCTCTTGGAGTTTGCCAACAGGCACCTAAAGGACTCTCAGACCATGAGAAACAAGATGCTCTGGTATGATGAAACCAAGATTGAACTCTTAGGCCTGAATGTCAAGGGTCATGTCTGGAGGAATCCTGGCACCATCCCTACGGTGAAGCATGGTGGTGGCTACATCATGCTGTGGATATGTTTTTCAGCGGCAGGGACTGGGAGACTAGTCAGGATAGAGGGAAATATGAACAGAGCAAAGTACAGAGAGATCCCTGATGAAAACCTGCTCCAGAGCTCAGGATCTCAGACTGATCTCAGATGGTTCACCTTCCAACAGGACAATGACCCTAAGCATACAGCCAAGGCAACGCAGAAGTGGCTTCGGGACAAGTCTCTGAATGTCATTGAGTGGCGCAGCCAGAGCCTGGACTTGAACCCGATCTAACATCTCTGGAGAGACCTGAAAATACCTGTGCAGCGACGCTCCCCATCCAACCTGACAAAGCTTGAGAGGATCTGCAGAGAAGAACGGGAGAAACTCCACAAATACAGGTGTGGCAAGCTTGTAACATCATACCCAAGATGACTCGTGGCTGTAATCGCTGCCAAAGGTGCCTCATCAAAGTACTGAGTAAAGGGTCTGAACATTTATGCAAATGTGATCTTTCACTTTTTCTACCACAAAATTAAAAAAAAAATGTTTTGCTTTGCCACTATGGGGTATTGTATGTAGATTAATGAGAAAAAAACACAATTTAATTCATTTTAGAATAAGGCTGTAATGTAACAAAATGGGGAAAAAGTCAAAGGGGTCTGAATACTTTCTGAACACACTGTATATATACAGTTCCAATCAAAAGTAGGGACACAACTACATTGTAGAATATATATAAATAGTCAAGACATCAAAACTTTGAAATAACACATATGGAATCATGTAGCAACCAAAAAGCGTGTTAAAAATATTGTTTTGTAAATGTACTTGGAATTTTGGATTGGTCTCAAATACTACACTGTGATGATGTTGATCAAGCTTGGTATCTTTTTAAAGATTTGTTTCTGTCAGTATTCGACTCTTGATTCGATGAAACAAATTTGATTCAAACAGTGATCAGGGAAATGGATCACTTCCGCGATCTTAGACCTCATAACAAAAAGGGATTGCTACTGTGCCTTGCAAAAGTATTCATCCCCTTGGAGTAGTTTCTATTTTGTTGCATTGCAACCTGTAATGTAAATGTATTTTTATTTCGATTTCATGTAATGTATTTACACAAAATAGTACAAATTGGTGAAGTGAAATAAAATAAAATGACTTGTTTAAAAGAATTCCAAAAAATAACAAATGGAAAGGTGGTGTGTGCATATGTATTCACCCCTTTGCTATGAAGCCCCTAAATAAGATCTGATGCAACCAATTATCTTCACATAATTGACTATATAAAGTCCACCTGTGTGCAATCTAAGTCTCACCTGATCTGTCACATGATTTCAGTATATATACACCTGTTCTGAAGGGCCCCAGAGTCTGCAACACCACTAAGCAAAGGGCAGCACCAAGCAAGCAACACCATGAAGACCAAGGAGCTCTCCAACAGGTCAGGGACAAAGTTGTGGAGAAGTACAGATCAGGGTTGGGTTATACAAAAATATCAGAAACTTTGAACATCCCATGGAGCACCATTAAATCCATTATTAAAAAATGTAAAAAATATGGCACCACAACAAACCTGCCGAGAGAGGGCCGCCCACCTGAACTCATGGACCAGGCAAGGAGGGCTTTACTCAGAGAGGCAACAAAGAGACCAAAGATAACCCTGAAGGAGCTGCAAAGCTCGACAGCGGAGATTGGAGTATCTGTCCATAGGACCACTTTAAGCTGTACACTCCACAGAGTTGGGCTTTACGGAAGAGTGGCCAGAAAAAAAGCTAAGCAAACATGTTTGGTGTTGTGACAATACAGAGGCGGATGCAAGATGCAAGCAACGATGGTTCAATGAATACAATTTACATCAGCAACAGGACAGACAGACTGTACTCAGACGGAATCCGACCCAGGGACTAGGGCGCATCTTCCGGTGATAGCGTGCTGAGAAATCCAGGGGAGTGTGTCCGGATGGGAAGGAAGGAGCACAGCAGATAATCCACACAAGGGCGGCGAGAGATGAGCACTGACACACGACACAACCTCAGGGAAGTAACAACACAACCTCAGGGAAGTAACAACGATCTGACAACAAGAAACACTGGTTACAGAACATATAAAGGGAAGATAAGTGGTTCCAGCTGGCGCAGACAATCAGGCCGAGATTGGGAACCACGCCCACACAAACACGGGAGAGAGAGAGAGAGAGGCAGTGGATTCATGAACCGTGACAGGTGTTCGCCATAAGGCATGAAGAAGACACCCCAAACATATGGAAGAAGGTACTCTGGTCAGATGAGATGAAATTTGAGCTTTTTGGCCATCAAGGAAAACACTATGTATGACACAAACCCAACACCTCTTATCACCCCGAGAATACCATCCCCACAGTGAATCATGGTGGTGGCAGAATCATGATGTGTGGATGTTTTTCCATCGGCAGGGACTGGGAAACTGGTCAGAATTGAAGGAATGATGGATGGTGCTAAATATAGGAAAATTCTTGAGGGAAACCTGTTTCAGTCTTCAAGAGATTTGAGACTGGCGCGGAGGATCACCTTCCGGCAGGACAATGACCCTAATCGTACTGCTAAAGCAACACTCAAGAGGTTTAAGGGGAAACATGTACATGTCTTGGAATGGCCTAGTCAAAGCACAGACCTCAATCCAATTGAGAATCTGTGGTATGACTTAAAGATTGCTTTACTGCAGCAGGAACCCATCCAACTTGAAAGAGCTGGAGCAGTTTTGCCTTGAAGAATGGGCAAAAATCCCAGTGGCTAGATGTGCCAAGCTTATAGAGACATATCCCAAGAGACTTGCAGCTGTAATTGCTGTAAAAAGGTGGCTCTACAAAGTATTGACTTTATGGGGGACGTGAATATTTATGCATGCTCAAGTTTAGTTTTTTGTCTTATTTCTTGTTTGCTTCACAAAAAAATCATATTTTTCATCTTCAAAGTGGTAGGTATGTTGTGTAAATCCAATGATACAAACCCCCCAAAAATGCCAAGGAGGTGACTACTTTCCCAAGGCACTGTACCTGGCCAGATTCAGAAGGACAAATCTACAACAAGATTATGATGGTTATATTAACTGTAGAAACCAGACAAGATACAAAATGGATAAGGTCAAATCCCAACATTATATAGACGCCGTTAATGACAACTTACATCAGCCTCGAAAACTGTGAAAATTGTTAAAGGACATTGGCTCAAAACTTCCCATAAGGTAAAATCCTGTAGTATTGGCCTGGATATAGATTATGTTTTATGTTATGACCATGCAAAGGTTGCAAATTATTTGAACACATTTTTTACCACTATAGCCTCATCTCTGGTTAAGAAGTTACCCACCTGCTCTGGACACTATGGTCTTTCATTAACAACTTTTACCAGAGCAAAGGTATCACAAATTCTTTGTTTGAGCTGTGTATGGTAACAGAGGACAAAGTTTCCAATCTACCATGTTTAATGAGCACAAACAAAGCAACTGGGCAGGATAACCTTCCTGCAAGATTCATGAAGGAAAATGCCACTTTTATATGTTTACATACCCTACATTACTCATCTCATATGTATATACTGTACTCTATACCATCTACTGCATCTTGCCTATGCCGTTCTGTACCATCACTCATTCATATATTTTTATGTACATATTCTTCATTCCTTTACACTTGTGTGTATAAGGTAGTTGTTGTAAAATTGTTAGGTTAGATTACTCGTTGGTTATTACTGCATTGTTGGAACTAGAAGCACAAACATTTCGCTACATTCACATCAACATCTGCTAACCATGTGTATGGGACAAATAAAATTGGATTTGATTTGATTTGCTTGTGTCACTGCTAAAATGATAACGCATATTGTAAATCTTTCTATTGGTAGTGGTCCATTTCCAAAGGATCTCAAAACAGCCCAGGTGGTTCCACTCCACAAGAGGAGCAATAAAACAAATGTAGGAAACTACAGGCCTGTGTCAATCCTCAGCACCTTCTTGAGGGATACCTTCTTGAGCACAAACTTCTTTATGAACTACAATCTGGCTTTAGAGCAGCTCATTCCACTGATATTTGCCTTATTCACCTTCTTGACCACGTTAGGCAGGAAAGTGAGAAGGGGAACTGTACGGGTATGGTCATGTTAGACTTGCAGAAATCTTTTGACACTGTGGACCATGATATTCTCCTGATGAAACTGAAATGCATGGGTCTAAATTATGTAGCAGTGAATTGGTTGAGGTCTTTTCTGACCAACAGAACACAAGCATGTAATGTTGGTGATGTTCTGTCAGAGGCCAAAGAAATATCCTGTGGAGTACCGCAAGGATCAATTTTAGGGACTCTCTTATTTCTTATATATGTTAATGATATGCCAGATATAGTAAAGTGAAAACTCTTGCTTTATGCTGATGATTCAGCCATACTGGTATCAGGGAAGGATACAGTTTACATGGAAGAGACCCTGAGTAAGGAATTGCATTTTGTTAGAGATTGGTTGTCTGACAACAAATTGTCACTACATTTTGGAAAAACTGAATCGATTTTATTTGGAACACACATAGATTTCTTAGGGCTGACAAGATAATGTTAAACTGTTTCATTTAAAACAAGTGTATCTTATCTTGGTGTGTCCCTAGATCAATCCCTTTCTGGAGATGACAAGATCAGATTGCTGCTAAAATTCTTTCTAAAAATGGCAAAGAAATTAAATGTTTATATCGTAACGAGATGTTTTAAAATTAAAGTCAAGAAACTGCTTGTCTCAACCTTAATTCAGTGTCATTTTGTTTATACCTGCTCTGCTAGGTATAGTGGGCTATCAAAAAAAGAAAAAAAGAATGCAGGCCATGCAAAATAATGTGATCAGGTATATGCTGAATGTCCCCCCTAGTACCCACATAGGGGTACAGGAGTTCCGGGAGGTGGGCTTGTTGCCTTTGGAGTCCAGAGTGGACCAACTTAAATGTAATCATATGTTTGACTTCTTAAATGATCATGCCCCAGGTTACATGAAAAACCACATTGATATGGTCTATAACCAACACAGTCACAATACCAGAGCGAGTGTTGATTTTTAAGGTTAGGGAGAAGTGCAATGAATAGTGCCACTTTTTAGGATGCCAATACAAATGAATGTATTTATGGTTGTTTGTAATTTTGTCTTGTCTTTTAATCATTATATGTGTTATTGTTTTTACCATCGAGGACCACTTTGGAAACAACGTTTTAATTAACACTTTCAAGTGATATCCTCTGCGTCCACATTGTGCATTTAGTTGTATATGTCTGTTGCCCAAGATAAATTAGATTTTAAAATAATAAAAATCTAAAAAAATCTAAATATATTTTATATTTGAGATTCTTCAAAGTCACCACACATTGCCTTGATGACAGCTTTGCACACTCTTGGCATTCTCTCAACCAGCTTCACCTGGAATGCTTTTCCAAGGAGTTCCCACATATGCTGAGCACTTGATGGCTGCTTTTTCTTCACTCTGCGGTCCAACTCATCCCAAACCATCTCAAATGGGTAGCGGTCGGGTGATTGTGGAGGCCAAGTCATCTGATGAGGCACTCCATCACTCTCCTTCTTGGTTAAATAGCCGTTACATAGGCTGGAGGTGTGTTTTGGGTCATTGTCCTGTTTTAAAAATAATAATATACAGTTGAAGTCAGAAGTTTACATACACCTTAGCAAAATACATTTAAACACAGTTTTTCACAATTCCTAACATTTAATCCTAGTACAAATTATCTGTCTTAGGTCAGTTAGGATCACCACTTTATTTTGAGAATGTGACATGTCAGAATAATAGTAGAGATAATTATTTATTTCAGCTTTTATTTCTTTCATCACATTCCTAGTGGGTCAGAAGTTTACATACACTCAATTAGTATTTGGTAGCATTGCCTTTAAATTGTTTAACTTGGTTCAAACGGTTTGGGTAGCCTTCCACAAGCTTCCCACAATAAGTTGGGTGAATTTGGGCCCATTCCTCCTGACAGAGCTGGTGTAACTGAGTCAGGTTTGTAGGCCTCCTTGCTCACACACGCCTTTTCAGTTCTGCCCACACATTTTCTATATGATTGAGGTCAGGGCTTTGTGATGGCCATTTTGCCACAGTATGCTTAGGGTCCATGTCCATTTGGAAGACCCATTTGCGACCAAGCTTTAACTTCCTGACTGATGTCTTGAGATGTTGCTTCAAATATCCACAATGATGCCATCTATTTTGTGAAGTGAACCAGTCCCTCCTGCAGCAAAGCAGCCCCACAACATGATGCTGCCACCCCGTGCTTCATGGTTGGGATGGTATTCTTTGGCTTGCAAGCCTCCCCATTTTTCCTCCAAACATAACAATGGTCATTATGGCCAAACAGTTATTTTTGTTTCATCAGACCAGAGGACATTTCTCCAAAAAGTAAGATCTTTGTCTCCATGTGCAGTTGAAAACCGTAGTCTGTCTTTTTTATGGCAGTTTTGGAGCAGTGGCTTCTTCCTTGCTGAGCGGTCTTTCAGGTTATGTCGATATAGGACTCGTTTTACTGTGGATATAGATACTTTTGTACCTATTTCCTCCAGCATCTTCACAAAGTCCTCTGCTGTTGTTCTAGAATTGATTTGCACCTTTCGCACCAAAGTACGTTCATCTCTAGGAGACAGAACGAGTCTCCTTCCTGAGCAGTATGACGGCTGCATGGTCCCCATAGTGTTTATACTTGCGTACAATTTTTTTTGTACAGATGAACGTGGTATGTAATAGTGTATGTAAACTTCTGACCCTCTGGAATTGTGATACAGTGAATTAAAAGTTATATAATCTGTCTGTAAACAATTGTTGGAAAAATGACTTGTGTAATGCACAAAGTAGATGTCCTAACCGACTTGCCAAAACTATAGTTTGTTAACTTCTTATGGGCAGGTGGGATGGTAGCGTCCCACCTGGCCAACATCCAGTGAAATTGCAGAGCGCGAAATTCAAACTACGGGGTTATAAATATTTGACTTTCATAAAATCACAAGTGTTATTGTCACACCCTGACCATAGTTTGCTTTGTATGTTTCTATGTTTTGGTTGGTCAGGGTGTGAGCTGAGTGGGCATTCTATGTTACATGGCTCGGTTTTCTAGTTCTATGTTTGGCCTGATATGGTTCTCAATCAGAGGCAGGTGTTCGTCATTGTCTCTGATTGGGAACCATATTTATGTAGCCTGTTTGGTGTTGGGTTTTGTGGGTGATTGTCCTTATGTCCTTGTTCTGTCTGTGTTACTTAGCACCAGTATTAGGCTGTTTCGGTTTTCGTGTTACGTTTATTGTTTTTTGTATTTGATTCCTGTTTTCTTTGTTTTCATCAAACATGGATCGCAATAGCCACACCAAATTTTGGTCTGACTCTCTTTCACCTGAGGAAAACCGTTACAGAATCACCCACCACAACAGGACCAAGCGGCGTAGTAACGGGCAACAGCAACGCAAAGAGGAATGGACATGGGAGTACGGTTTGGACTGGAAGAGTATGGACTATACTTCTTAGGAGGAGATAGACAGGTGGGCGGTCGACCCTGGGAGAGTGCCGGAGCCCGCCTGGGATTCGATGGAGCAGTGCGCGGAAGGTTATCGGAGAATGGAGTTGGCGAAGAAAGCACGGCGGCGCGGACGGAAGCCCGAGAGTCAGCCCCAAAAATGTATTGTATGGCTATGCCAGGTAGGAGACCTGCGCAAACTCCCTGTGCTTACCGGGGGGCTAGAGAGACCGGACAGGCACTGTGTTATGCTGTGAAGCGCACACACGGTGTCCCCAGTACGAGTGCATAGCCCGGTGCGGTACATTCCAGCTCCGCGTATCGGCTGGGCTAGAGTGGGCATTGAGCCTAGTGCCATGAAGCCGGCTCTACGCAGCTGGTCTCCAGTGCGTCTCCTTGGGCCGGATTATATGGCACCAGCCTTGCGCACGGTGTCCCCGGTTCGCCTGCATAGCCCAGTGCGGGCTATTCCACCTCGCCGCACAGGCAGGGCGACCGGGACCATTCAACTCGGTGCTTAAGAGCTCCAGTGCGCCTGCACGGTCCGGTCTATCCAGTACCACCTCCACACCCCAGCTCTCCGGTAGCAGCTCCCCGCACCAGGCTTCCTGTGCGTGTCCTCGGCCCAGTACCACCAGTGCCAGCACCACGCATCAGGCCTACAGTGCGCCTCGCCTGTCCAGCGCTGCCGGAGTCTGCCTCCTCTCCAGCGCTGCCGGAGTCTCCCGCTTCTCCAGCGCAGCCGGAGTCTCCCGCCTGTTCGGCGCTACGAGAGCTACTCAGTCCAGCGCTGCCAGAGCCTTCCTTTCCAGCGCCGCCTGAGCCACCCGTCTGCCCAGCGCCGCCTGAGCTACCCTACCCGTCTGCCCAGCGCCGCCTGAGCTACCCTACCCGTCTGCCCAGCGCCGCCTGAGCCACCCTACCCGTCTGCCCAGCGCCGCCTGAGCCACCCTACCCGTCTGCCCAGCGCCGCCTGAGCCACCCATCTGCCCAGCGCCGCCTGAGCCACCCATCTGCCCAGCGCCGCCTGAGCCACCCGTTTGCCCAGCGCCGCCTGAGCCACCCGTCTGCCCAGCGCCGCCAGTGCCGCCAGTCTGCCAGGGGCCGCCAGTGCCGCCAGTCTGCCAGGGGCCGCCAGTGCCGCCAGTCTGCCAGGGGCCGCCAGTGCCGCCAGTCTGCCAGGGGCCGCCAGTGCCGCCAGTCTGCCAGGGGCCGCCAGTGCCGCCAGTCTGCCAGGGGCCGCCAGTGCCGCCAGTCAGCCAGGGGCCGCCAGTGCCGCCAGTCAGCCAGGGGCCGCCAGTGCCGCCAGTCAGCCAGGGGCCGCCAGTGCCGCCAGTCAGCCAGGGGCCGCCAGTCAGCCAGGGGCCGCCAGCTGTCCCGAGCTGCCGCCCCTCTGTCCCGAGCTGCCGCCCCTCTGTCCCGAGCTGCCGCCCCTCTGTCCCGAGCTGCCGCCCCTCTGTCCCGAGCTGCCGCCCCTCTGTCCCGAGCTGCCGCCCCTCTGTCCAGTGGGGTCATTAAGTAAAGTCGCCGTCGCTAGGAGGACACGGAAGCGGACAAGGTGGGGGACTAAGACTACGGTGAAGTGGGGGCCACGTCCAGCACCAGAGCCGCCACCGTGGACAGATGCCCACCCAAACCCTCCCCGATATGTTCAGGTTTTGCAGCCGGAGTCCGCACCTTGGAGGGGGGGGTACTGTCACACCCTGACCATAGTTTGCTTTGTATGTTTCTATGTTTTGGTTGGTCAGGGTGTGAGCTGAGTGGACATTCTATGTTACATGTCTAGTTTGTCTAGTTCTATGTTTGGCCTGATATGGTTCTCAATCAGAGGCAGGTGTTCGTCATTGTCTTTGATTGGGAACCATATTTAGGTAGCCTGTTTGGTGTTGGGTTTTGTGGGTGATTGTCCTTATGTCCTTGTACTGTCATGACATCCAACCGAAGATGGTTCCTCTCCCTATTCGGGTGGTGCTCGGTGGTCGGCGTTGCCGGCCTACTAGCCATCACCGATTCATTTTTCTGTTTGTTTTGTCTTTGGTTCTTTCACACCTGGTTTCATTTGCTTTAATTTCTGTGTGTATAATTAGCCCTGTTGCCTTTGTGCGGGATTATTCGTGTCATGTTGCTTGTTGAGGTTGTGCCTCAGTTATTTTCACTTATATACCGATTGTGTATAAGTATAAGGTGCGTTGTTTTTCTTCCTTCCGTGAGTAACTGTGTTCTCTTTTGCCGTGGACGTTTATTTGGTATTGTACCTGACCATATTGTTGTGGACTTGCCTATTAAAATACTCTACTTGGACATCTCTGCTCTCCTGCGCTTGACTCCTTCACCTACATCTAAATACAATATCGCATCAGACTTACCTTTGATGATCTTCTTCTGTTGGCACTCCAAAAGTTCCCAGATACATCACAAATGGTCCTTATGTTCGATAATGTCCTTCTTTATATCCATAAAAACTCAGTTTAGCTGGCGCAGTTCAGTCAATAATCCACCCAGTTTCCCTCCATCAAAATGCATACCAAATGAATCCCAAATGTTACTAATAAACTTTTCCAACAAGTCATACAACATTTATAATCAAACCTTAGGTACCCTAATACGTAAATAAACGATATAATTTAAGACGGAGAATCATTATTGTCTTTACCGGAGAAAAATGCCAAAGGACGCGCTCTCTTCCACTCGCTTGGAAACACTACAGCCAAAACGTGAGCCTCCTAGAAAAACTACAATTTCTGGCTAATATTTCCAAAAACCAGCATGAAACTCTTTCTAAAGACTATGGACATATAGTGGAAGCCCTAGGAATTGCAATATGGGAGGATTTCACCTTATAATAAAAGTGAAAGCCATTAAAAACAGTGGTAGGCTGAAAAAATGTTTTTTGTTGTGATGGTTTGTCCTTGGGGTTTCACATGCCATATCAGTTCTGTTATACTCACAGACATAATTGTAACAGTTTTAGACACTTTATAGTGTTTCACATCCATATCTACCAATTATGTGCATATCCTAGCTTCTGGGCCTGAGTAACAGGCAGTTTACTTTAGGCACTCTTTTCATCAGGACTAAAAGCTTAAATAAATTATTTTCTCTGCTATTATTCTGACATTTCACATTCTTAAAATAAAGTGGTGATCCTAACTGACCCAAGACATGGAAACTTTACTCGGATTAAATGTCAGGAATTGTGAAAAACTGATTTGAAATGTATTTGGCTAAGGTGTATGTAAACTTCCGACTTCAACTGTATATATGGTGAGTATAGACAGTATGGACAGTATAGAAAAGGTATGTACAGCAGTAGTTATATACAATGCGCCTTGACTAGAATACAGTATTTACATATAAAGTGGGTGAAACAGTATGTAACCCGTGTTCAATGACTTTATGACAATATGGCAGCAGTCTCTAAAGTGCAAGTTAGAGTACCGAACCAAGAACGGGGAACCTCTAAGAAATCAACAGGGGTTGAAGTTAAAAAACAAGTCAGTTATGGTAATAACTACACTATATATACAAAATTGTGTGGACACCCATTCAAATGATTGGATTTGACTATTTCAGCCACACACGTTGCTGACAAGTGTATAAAATCGAGCTCACAGCCATGCAATCTCCATAGACAAACATTAGCATTAGAATGGCCTTACTGAAGAGCTCAGTGACTTTCCACGTGGCACCATCATAGGATTCCACCATTCCAGCAAGTCAGTTCATCAAATTTATGCACTGCATAAATGGGTTTCCATGTCCGAGCAACCGCACACAAGCCTGAGATCACCATGCGCAATGCCAAACATCGGCTGAAGTGGTGTAAAGCTTGTCGCCATTGACTCTGGAGCAGTGGAAGCGCGTTCTCTAGAGTGATGGATCACGCTTGTTGGACTGAAAACATACAGGACAGTAGATCTCCAGCAAGAGGGTTGGGCAGTCATGATCTAGTGGAAAGCCTGAAGAAGAGTGGAGGCTCTTATAGCATCAACGGGTGGACCAACTTCGTATTTATCCCCTTGATTTTGGAATGAGATGTTCGACCAACAGGTGTACACATACCTTTGGTAATGTAGTGTATTTAAATAGTGCACGTGTCATACCTTTCTGGTTATAACCTTTTTCGGCAAGACATATCTTCCAAAGGTAGGGGAGTGGCAATCTTTACCAAGGATGACTTCCAGTGCTCGGTTGTCTCCACCAAGTCTGTCCCCAAGCAATTTGAATTGCTGGTTTTAAGCATTAAACTTTCAAATAGCTCTTTGCTGACTGTTGCTGGGTGCTATCGTCCTCCATCAGCACCGGCCTGTACCCTACCTGCCCTAAGTCTGAATTTGTCCTGCTAGGTGGCCTAAACGGGGACATGCTTAAGCCACCCGACCAGCTCCTAAAGCAATGGGACTCCCTAAATCTTTTTCAGATTATCACCAATCCCACATGATATGAATGGAATGAGTTGCCTCTGCTTATAAAAACAATGTCCTCTCTGGACAGGTTTAAAAATAAAGTAAAAATATGTTTGAAGTCTTCGGTGCTGAAATGAATAACCCCAATGATGTAACTGGAATGATGAGATAGATGTTCTACTTCTATGTTTTTGTTTTATTATTTCCCTGCCATACTGTGTTTGATCTTGTCTAGCCATCTTGTCTCAAGAGGACCACAATGGAAATAAGTCCCAGACTTTATTGTGTGTTATCCTCAATGATTTTATTCATGTGCATGTGTGGCTTTTACGTTTTATGTGTGCTTGTTTAAAAAAGTTTATTTAATAAACTAAACTAGACTCCAAACACCCAGAAAAGGCTACTCTCCTCAATGTTATCCTCACAAATAATCCTGATAGGTATCAGTCTGGTGTTTTCTGTAATGACCTTAGTGATCACTGTTTTACAGCCTGTGTTTGTAATGGCTGCTCAGTGAAACAGGTTCAACCCCTGGTTCGACCGTGGTCTTGCAGAGTTACTCCACCTCAAGAATTGCATTTGGCGAAAGGCTCTCAGGCTGACTGGCTCTCGTTCAGGTAAATGAGAAATAAGTGCACTCAGGCTCTCCGAAAGGTGAAAGTTAGTTACTTTAAGGAGCAAATCTCTCTTTGGGTCTAACCCCAAAAAGTTCTGGAAAACGGTTAAAGACCTGGAGAATAAACTCTCCTCCTCACAGCTGCCGATGTCCCTAATGTTGTTGTTGTTACTCGTTGTTAATGGTTGTTACTGACAAGAAGCACATGGCTGAGCTCTTTAATCACCACTTCATTAAGTCGGAATTCCTATTTGACTCAGCCATGCCTCCTTGCCTGTCCAATATTTCCTCATCCCCCAGCCCTTCTAATGCGCTTATCCCCGATGCATCTCCCTCTTTATCCCCTGCCTTGCTCCAAAGTTGTCTCCCTGCAGGCAGTCATTGAGGCAGTCATTGAGTACGAGGTGCTAAAGGAGCTTCTGAAAACATCTGGGTCATATGGTTTAGACCCTTTCTTCTTTAAGATTGCTGTCCCTATCATTGCCAAGCCTATCTCAGACCTTTTTAACCAGTCTCTCCTTTCTGGGGAGGTTCCCATTGCTTGGAAGGCAGCCACGGATCGTCCTTTATTTAAAGGGGGAGATCAAGCTGACCCTAACAGTTATAGGCCTTTTTCTATTTTGCCCTGTTTATCAAAAGTGTTGGAAAAACTTGTCGATAGTCAACTGGCTGGCATTCTTGATGTCCATACTATTCTCTCTGGTATGCAATCTGATTTCCGCGCAGGTTATGGATGTGTCACTGCAACCTTAAAGGTCCTCAGTGATGTCACCATTGCCCTTGATTCTAAGCAATGTTGTGCTGCTATTTTTATTGATTTGGCCAAAGCTTTTGATACGGTAGACCATTCCAATCTTGTGGGCCTGCTAAAGAGTATTGGTGTCTCTGAGGGGTTTGCTAATAACCTCTCTTAAAGAGTGCAGTATATAAAGTCAGAAAAAACGCTGTCTCAGCCGCTGCCTGTCACCAAGGGTGTACCCCAAGGCTTGATCCTAGACCCAGGCTCTTCTCAATTTACATCAACAATATAGCTCAAGCAGTAGGAATCGCTCTCACCCATTTATATGCAGATACAGTTTTATACTCACCTGGCCCCTCCCCAGATTTTGTGTTAAATGCTCTACAACAAAGCTTTCTTTGTGTCCAACAAGCTTTCTCTACCGTTAACCTTGTTCTGAACACCTCCAAAACAAAGGTATGGATGTGGATTGGTAAGAAGAATGCCCCTCTCCCCACAGGTGTGATTACTACCTCTGAGGGTTTAGAGCTTGAGGTAGTCACCTCATACAAGTACTTGGGAGTATGGCTAGACAGTACACTGCCCTTCTCTCAGCACATATGAAGGCTGCAGGCTAAAGTTAAATCTAGACTTGGTTTCCTCTATTGTAATCACTCCTCTTTCACCCCAGCTGCCAAACTAACACTGATTCAGATGACTATCCTACCCATGCTAGATTACGGAGACATAATTTACAGATCGGCAGGTAAGGGTACTGTCGAGTGGCTAGATGTTTTTTACCATTCGGCCATCAAATGTGCTCCTTTGCCACCAATGCTTCTTAAAAGACACATCACTTATACTCCTCTGTAATCTGGTCATCTCTGTATACCCATCGCAAGACGCACTGGTTGATACCTATTTATAAAACCATCTTAGGCCTCACTGCCCCCTTTTGCAGATATCTACTGTAGCCCTCATCTTCCACATACAACACCCGTTCTGCCAGTCACATTCTGTTAAAAGTCCCCAAAACACACACATCCCTGGGTTGCTCCTCTTTTTAGTTCGCTGCAGTCAGCGACTGGAACGAGCTGCAACAAACACTCAAACTGGACAGTTTTATCTCAATCTCTTCATTCAAAGACTCAATCATGGACGCTCTTACTGACAGTTGTGGCTGCTTTGCGTGATGTTTTGTTGTCTCTACATTCTTGCCCTTTATGCTGTTGCCTGTGCCCAATAATGTTTATACCATGTTTTGTGCTGCTACCATGTAGTGTTGCTACCATGTTGTTGTCATGTGTGGCTGCCTTGCTATGTTAATATCTTAGGTCTCTCTTTATGTAGTTTTATGTTGTCTCTCTTGTCGTTATGTGTGTTTTGTCCTATGTTTATATATTTTTAATCCCAAACCCCATTACCGCAGGAGGCCTTTTGGTAGGCCGTCATTTTAAATAATAATACATACTGTTATACTGTTTACACGGTGCATTTATGGCATCTCAAAAAAATATGATCCTCACATTTACCTCTACAGTATATCTGTACAATGAAGGAACCTCTCCACGTCAGCAGTTTTACTGCCATTCTGTTTCTCCTACCCACTGTGCTGTCAACAATCAAATGAAATCAAATTTTACTGGTCACATACACATGGTTAGCAGATGTTAATGCGAGTGTAGCGGAATACTTGTGCTTCTAGTTCTGACAGTGCAGTAATATCTAACAAGTAATCTAACAAATTCACAACGACTACCAAATACACAATGTAAAGGGATGAATAAGAATCTGTACATATGGATGAGCGATGGCCATGCGGCATAGGCAAGATACAGTAGATGGTATAGAATACAGTATATACATATGAGATGAGTAATGTAGGATATGTAGACATTATTAAAGTAGCATTATTTAAGTGACTAGTGATACCTTTACTAAATCCATGTATTAAAGTGGCAAGAGATTTGAGTCTGTATGTTGGTAGCAGCCAATCTATGTTAGTGATAGCTGAACCTCTTGAGGATAGGGAGACGCTAGCGTCTCAACTGACCAATTGCCAGGGGAAATGCAGAGTGCCAGATTAAAATAAAATGCTATAAAATTCAAACTTTCATTAAATCACACATGTAAGATAATCAATTAAAGCTACACTCGTTGTGAATCCAGCCAACATGTCAGATTTTAAAAATGCTTTTCGGGCGAAAGCATAAGAAGCTATTATCTGATAGCATGCACCCATCTGCACCAGTAGTAACCAAAAGAGCTAGCGTAGCAGGCGCTACACAAAACGCTGACATAAAATATAAAATATGCATTAACTTTGACGAGCAACTTTTGTTGGCACTCCAATATGTCCCATAAACATCACAATTGGTCCTTTTGTACGATTAATTCCGTCCATAAATATCGAAAATGTCCATTTATAAAGCACGTTTGATCCATAAAAAAAACAGCTTTGAAAAACGCAACGTCACTACAAAATATTTCAAAAGTTACCTATAAACTTTGCCAAAATATTTCAAACTACTTTTTTAATACAACTTTAGGTATTTTTTAACGTTAATAATCAATGAAATTGTAGACGGGGCAATCTGTATTCAATACATGAACGAAAAGAAAAAAGCTCTGCTCTTCACGTCTTGCGCAACTCACAAAAGTGTCCCCCGTTCTGAGTTGGCTTCCTTCCTGATAAAACAAAGGAATAATCTCAGCCATATTCCAAAGACTGGCGACATCGTGTGGAAGCGGTAGGAACTGAAAATAGATTGCTATTATATCCAATGGCAAAGACAATATAGTGAAGAGAGATGGGAAGAAAAATATTTTCTGAACAGTTAGTCCTCAGGGTTTTTCCTGCTACATAAGTTCTGTTATACTCACAGACATGATTCAAACAGTTTTAGAAACTTCAGAGTGTTTTCTATCCAAATCAATGAATAATATACATATCTTATATTCTTGGCATGAGTAGCAGGAAAGTTGAAATTGTGCACGCTATTTATCCAAAAATGAAAATTCTGCCCCCTAGCTTTAAGAGGCCAGTCTGATGGCCTTGAGATTGAAAAACAGCTTCTGTCTCTCGGTCCCAGTTTTGATGCACCTGTACTGACCTCGCCTTCTGGATGATAGCGGGGTGAACAGGCAGTGGCTCGGTTGGTTGTTGTCCATGATTATCTTTTTGGCCTTTCTGTGACATTGGGTGCTGTAGGTGTCCTAGAGGGTAGGTAGTTTGTAGGTGATGTGTTGTGCAGACCGCACTACCCTCTTGAGAGCCTTGCGATTGTGGGCGGAGCAGTTGCCGTACCAGGCAGAGATACAGCCCGACAGGACACTGTCAATTGTGCATCTTCAAAAGTTTGTGTGTTTTAGGTGACACGCCAAATTTCTTCTTCACCCGCTGTCTGTGTGGGTGGACCATTTCAGTTTGTCCATGATGTGTACACCGAGGAACTTAAAACGTTCCACCTTCTGTACTAGTGTCCCGTCGATGTGGATGGGGGGGATGCTCCCTCTGCTGTTTGCTGAATTCAACAATCATCTTCTTTGTTTTGTTGATGTTGAGTGAGAGGTTGTTTTCCTGACACCACACTCTGTGTGCCCTCACCTCCTCCCTGTAGGCTGTCTCGTCATTGTTGGTAATCAAGCCTACCACTGTAGTGTCGTCTGCAAACTTGATGATTGAGTTGGAGGCATGCATGGCCACATAGTCATGGATGAACAGGGAGTACAGGAGAGGGCTGAGAACACACCCTGAGCCAATTGTAAACTGGGGATTATTAGGTGACCGTGATGATTTGAGGGCCAGATTGGGAATTTAGCCAGGACACCAGGGTTAACACCCCTACTCTTACGATAAGTGCCATGGGATCTTTTATGACCTCAGAGAGTCAGTACACCCTTTTAACGTCCCATCCGAAAGAAGGCACCCTACACAGGGCAGTGTCCCCAATCACTGCCCTGGGGTATATTTTTTTAGACCAGAGGAAAGAGTGCCTCCTACTGGCCCTCCAACACCACATCCAGCAGCATCTGGACTCCCATCCAGGAACTGACCAGGACCAATCCTGCTTAGCTTCAGAAGCAAGCCAGCAGTGGTATGCAGGGTGGTATGCTGCTGGCTTTAATGACGAGTTTGGAGGGTACTATGGTGTTAAATGCTGAGCTGTAGTCAATGAACAACATTCTTACGTAAGCATTCCTCTTGTCCAGATGGGATAGGGCAGTTTGATGGCGATTGCGTTGTCTGTGGAGCTATTGGGGCGGTAAGAAAAATGGAGTGGGTCTAGGGTATCAGGTAGGGTGGAGGTGATATGATCCTTGACTAGTCTCTCAAAGCACTTCATGATGACAGAAGTGAGTGCAACGGGGAGTTTAGTCATTTAGTTTAGTTACCTTAGCTTTCTTGGGAACAGGAACAATGGTTGCCATCTTGAAGCATGTGGAAACATCAAATTGGGATGGGGATTGATTGAATATGTCCGTAAACACAAAAACCAGCTGGTCTGTGTATGCTCTGAGGACGCGGCTAGGGTTGCCGTCTGGGCCGGCAGCCTTGCGAGGGTTAACACGTTTAAATGTTTTACTCACTTTGGCCATGGTGAAGGAGAGTCCAGAGGTTTTGGTAGCGGGCCGTGTCAGTGGCACTGTATTGTCCTCAAAGCGAGCAAAGTCGTTTAATTTTTCTGGAAGCAAGACGTCGATGTCTGCGACGGGGCTGGTTTTCTTTTTGTAATCCGTGATTGACTGTAGACCCTGCCACCTACGTCTCTTGTTTGAGCCTTTGAATTGTGACTCCACTTTGTCTCTATACGGATGGTTTGCTTGTTTGATTGCCTTGCGGAGGGAATAGCTTCACTGTTTGTATTCAGTCATGTTTCCAGTTGCCTTGCCCTCATTAAAAGCAGTGGTTCGCACTTTCAGTTTTGTGCGAAATCCATAGTTTCTGGTTAGGGAAGGTTATAATAGTCACAGTGCGTAGATTCACTCGCTGTGTCTAACTTCAAGAAACCAGACTCCTTTTAGCAACAGAAGTGCAGCCTTGTTGTTTTTGGTGAACAGAAGGCTCCTTATAAACAGCTATAAGACTGCTTGAGTGGAAACTGGAAACTGTCCTTTGACGCAGCAGATTGTAAATGGGGGAAACGGAGATACTGCTTGTCCCTGCTGAGAGAAAGTATGGCACTGCTAGAATGTTGGTTTTGGTAAGGCTGGAAGTCGCTGTGGATAATAGTGCGTCTGGCTGGGCAGATAGGACAGAACAGAAGGGGTTTCTACTGTGGGTTATTGAGCTGCGTTATTGGCAGCTGGGGCATGCTGGAGCCAGCATGGTAGAGGGAGGGAGGCTTCAGTACTGAGGCTGCAGCACTGTGACTGTGTATCCGAGAGCCCAGGAACTCTTCAAATTATTAAATGAGTCACCAGTCATCCGTCCTCACCGGGCTGTTGCTCTCTCTGCAGTGGCAATGAGGATACTGTATACCAACATGTTGCTTGATGGGAAAGTTTGACTTCCCTAAGTGCCTCTACAAGAAACTATACGATACTGTATGTAAACTATATCTCTCACTGGATTGTGGAATATTATTTGCATGTTCCATCTCCGTGTTGTCAAACCTTCCTCTGCCGTTTTGGGAACCAAAAGTCTTGATAAGCCCAGTCATTCTGGACGGAGGCTAACAACAGTTCAGTCTAAATTATACTATAGTGTCCTGGAAATACGATGACATTGCTAAAGTAGGCAAATATGTAGTAGGAAACAATGCTGCCATCATCATCATGTTCTCAAATTTTCTTAAGACGGATGCAATGCTGTCATCAGATTGTCTACACAATCTTAGCTAGCTAGCTAACGTTATAAGGCATCTAAAGTCAATCTGGCGACATCAAAATTATGATGAAAGCTTGTCCTACTAATTATTTTTCTTCTTTAGAAATGGCATTGTGTTTTCAAGCCACATTAATTAACTTTATACCAAATATTCATCAGCGCCCAGTGAAAATGCATTGAGTAGAACGACATCAGTCTTAAAAATTTACGTTAAAAACAACATTGTGACGAAATGTGCAAGCCATGGATAGTAATTTTTGGGCCATTGGAATACTGGGAAGATTTTCCAAAGCTAAGTACCTTTGCAACATAAGATATAAGATAGCTTTTTATCAAGTAGTGGAATACTGTGTAAATACTTTGCACATTGTTGCGATGCCTCTTGCTAATAATATCCTACGTATCCATGAAGCTGCGAAATATTTCATTTTAATGATTGCATATTTGGTACTGATTAAATGTTTCTTGAAATGTTACTAATGATTAGTTTTTCAAATTATTGCAAATAAATAATCATAGGTAGAGTGAACCATATTCATTGCTGAGATGTGAGAGGAATATTTAAAATAAAGTCAAAACAATTGGCCATGATATGAATAGTAAAATCTTGGATCGTTGCATATGAATTCAGGGTTGTTTACTGCCATTGTCCATATAATTTTTTCATTACTATAATTCTTTATTTGATTACTAGCTCAGTTCAGTTTCTACCACAACACTAACAGAACAGTGTAGTGTGCCAGGATTGCACCCTATTCCTTATATAGAGCCCTGGTCAGAAGTAGTGCACTTTATAGGGAAAAGTGTGCTTTTTGGGACACAGCCCTGGGAAATCTGATTCTGCCTATCTGTCTGTGATGGGAGGGGTCATTATAATGGGAAAATGAAAGCTGCGTTTCTCCATCTCTGCAAGGGACTAATAGTGTATGTAGGTACTTGGCAGAATCAATGCTAGTCACATGGCCTAAGGGTCTAAGGTGAGGATATCCTGAAATAAAGGGTACAAGTAACTGTCCAGTGTTTCCAGATGTCTATGAAATATGACCTATAATTAATTACAATATGAGTGAAATAGTTTTTCCCAAAAAAAATGTAATTAAGTATGTTGGAATGGTGTGGTTGTACCAAACAAAATAAATATTTGTTAAAAAAATATTCATGTGAGTAGCTAATTGGCCAGAACATCCTCCTCAGGATGATGACATAAACCTCTGAGGAAATAGCAAGCATTGTTTAAGTAATCTCTTTGAGATACAAGTTCGAGGTGGGGTTTTTGAACAAAAGCAAAACAAACATGTCCAATTCATGCTTTGGCCACTAATATGAGTATAGGATGAGTCAACAACATTATTTGGGTATGAGTAAAGAATAAAGTCTTTTAAAAGTGAGATTTTCACTGGACGGTTACTTTAATCACTGCCATTGTAAACAGACAACGCAACATGTGAAGTGTTGGTCCTATCTTTCATGAGCTGAATTAAAATATCCCAGAAATTGAGCATTTCTCATTGGCTAAGATAATCCATCCATAAGTGTGGCATATCGAGAAGCTGATTCAACGGCATGATCATTACACAGGTGCACCTTGTGCTGGGGAAAATAAAAGGCCACTCTTCAATGTGCAGTTTTGTCCCACAAACACAATGCCACAAATGTCTGAAGTTTTGAGGGAGTGTACAATTGGCATGCTGACTGTAGGAATGTCCACAAGAGCTGTTGCAAGATAATTTAATGTTCCCTACTATAAGCCACATCCAACGTCATTTTAGAGAATGGCAGTACGTCCAACTGGCCTCACAACCGCAGACCATGTGTAACCACGCCAGCTCAGGACCTACACATCCGGCTTCTTCACCTGCAAGATAATCTGAGATCATCCACCCAGAAAGCTGATGAAACTGAGGAGTATTTCTGTCTGTGGGGAAAAACTCATTCTGATTGACTGGGCCTGGCTCCCCAGTGGGTGGGCCCTCACAGGCCCACCCATGGCTGTGCCCCTGCCCAGTCATGTGAAATCCATAGATTAGGGACTAAGGAATTTGTTTCAGTTGACTCATTTCTTATATGACCTGTAACTCAGTAAAATCGTTGAAATTGTTGCATGTTGCGTTTTATATTTTTGTTCAGTATAAATGGATTTAGCTCAAGACAAATCGTAGTATGTAACCCCAGTCCCTGATGTGTACAGGTATGTACATTAATATTGGTCGACAATGTGTCCCCCTAGATCATCTCTCCCCTATTTACTCATCCGCCAAACATATGTGTGGTTCTCCTCATCTCCTTTTACTATTAATCTGCTCTAGGTGTCTGTATGTCTGCCATGAGTGTTGATCGGATTACATTTCATTTATGATTACATTTCATTTATGTGACACGTGGAATTTTTCTATTTTTTATTTATTTGCATTTATTTTTTATTTCACCTTTATTTAACCAGGTAGGCCAGTTGAGAACAAGTTCTAATTTACAAGTGTGACCTGGCCAAGATAAAGCAAAGCATTGTGACAAAACAACAACTCAGAGTTACACATGGGATAAATAAACGTACAGTCAATTAACACAAAAAAATAAATCTGTATACAGTGTGTGCAAATGGAGTAAGGAGGTAAGGCAATAAATAGGCCATAGTGGCGAAGTAATTATCATTTAGCAATTAACACTGGAGTGATAGATGCATCCCAAAGGGCGCCCTATTCCCTATACCCTGAGTATACAAAAAATTAAGAACAAAATAAGTGCCTTTGAACGGGGTATGGTGGTAGGTGCAAGACACACCGGTTTGTGTCAAGAACCACAATGCTGATGGGTTTTCCTAATATTTACTATTCTCAGTGCACAGTATATTGGGTCAAAGTAGGCAGTCATGGCCAAAGGCATAAAACTTACACCTGACTCTGTCAGAGAATCCAGGTGGTCACTGCAGACGGACAGACACCTTCATCATCATCAACTGTTTGAAGACTGTCCCTCTACTTCCACACATAACTGGATAGACATGGGACACGTTCTGAAACTGCACCCTGTGCACATATCTCCACATAACATATTTCTGTGAAGTAATTTTTTTAATTTTAAGATTGTTGATTGGTTGCGAGGGTGGGCACTTGAAAAGGAAGGAATTATGCTTTGCTCCTCTGCCCTTTATTGATAATAAATTGTTTTTTTTCACTCCACCTTTGGATGTTGGCAGTCCGCCAAGAAATCTGCTTCATTTCGATAATTCTTCTCAAAAGCTGGCTTTTTCTATGGAAATGATGAATGAGAGTGAATTTCACAAATGCACCAGAGCTTTCTTCAGCCAATAAGCCTTTCTAGCATCTCTCTCTCTCTCTCTATCCTTCCCTATCTTTACCTACTTTGAGCCGCTGGCTGCCTGGGGATGATTTGTCAATTGCTCAGATGTACTGTTTTGCTCTAGAGAAGATTCTACCTCCATATATGCTGTTAGTACTTCTACGCTCCTTGCATGAACAAGGTCCCTAGGTTCCAATGCTTGGGAAACAGTCCCTAGAGGCCTCACAGTAAGTGTGTTTATGCCTCTTGAATATTCCTGCAGTTTTTTTATTACTCGATATGCCCAAACTACTAGCACAAATGTCTGTTATTTGTGAGTGCATGGTGCATATTAGGTCCTACTGTTTGTTATCCGCATGCTACAATTTATGTACTGCTCAACCATGCATTATAACTTGTGCTTAATTCTCTTGAGTCGTTCTCTTTCTGTCACAATAATTTCAAAAGACGTCAAACCACATCTAAAGTGGTGAAAATAGCTCTGGTTGAGCTGTTTCGAAGCTCAGTATTTGAAACAAAGTGAGTGCTTTGCTTGAATGACTGCCAACAGTAGGAGCCACCTACGCAGACTATAAGATTTATGGCACATTTTTGCACATGAGAGGGATTGCATCTTTTGGGGGTACCGAAGATATCATCTGTTTCCATTTACAGAGACACTCAGCAAGACAGACAGGTGGTGGCTATTCATATTTAAAGGCAATGTTTCACATGACGACATGTTGCAACATTAGAAGAAGAGATGTGTGGTTATGGTTCACCCCAGTAGGTTGTCATTGACAAAATATATTTGCCTCTTTCGCTTGCTTGTGCTGTCTCTCTTCCCCTTTTTCTACTTTCAAGGACAGAGGCAAAACATAAGCCATTACTTTTGTATTTATTTTGAAATTGAAGTGAAAGCCACTGCTAGAGGCCAAACTTATTGGTGAATTTGCAGTGTGTATATTGAGTTTGCAGTCTCGAGTATAGGTTTTCTGGTTTTACTGTTGGAGATAAGGTTGTGCTTCCTTGAGAGAAAATCACTTTCTAGTGACAATAATTCCACAGAAACAAAACAACCCCAAGATATCATCAAGCATTAAGGACCGTGGTTTTGCGTCTTGAGCGCTAACCCAAAGACCAAGAAGACAGTTTCTCACTGCAACTGCCTTGGAGTAGTAGCAGATTCAACTTATTTGAACTGTTTTGGAGGTGACTAGTGCCTCCAAATCAAAACCAACCGAGAGAAGAACATGCATACGCACTCACACACACAAACACAAACCTTGGTAACTTTTGGAAAATTAAAACAGAAAGGCGCCGGGGGATATTTGCCCTCTTTTCCACTTATGTTCAATTATTTTGTAGATAATAAACAACAGTGGGAATATACAAGTTATAGTCTGTCCATAGACAAAAATAAATCATGGCAGATTCTCCCTGGGGGATGTTCCCCTCTGCGGGTGCCTTTAGAACAATTTGTTTTAAACAAAAATAAACAAAAAAGGAGGACAGAAAGACTAGGGGCCCAATTCAAACCACATCACAGAAGTTTAGCTTTACAGCGTGATTGAAATTTATGGGCAATGTTCCCGATATAGCAGAGACTGAATTCACCGTAAATGCTGTATATATCAGCTGAATCGGAAATTACCTTTTGTAACGCTTACAGATTTAATAGAGCTCTAAATTTATAGAATGGGATTACAGGTAATAGTTTTGAAATTACATTTTTTTGCCATTCGTTTAATGTAATGATAAACCAATGCCTAAACATGTTTTGTCATTAAATATAATTTTTAAACATGTCATTATATCATAGTGTGTTACGCCTAATAGAGATGTTTACTTTACTCGCAACAATGTAGGTTAATTCCTTTCATGTGGCTCTATTGGCCTCCTCTTTCTTTTAGCAACCTTTAGGGGCCAATTTACTAATGATGCATGTTTCAGAGCTGTGGGGACAGTTGTCACTCTCACAAAACAAATTGGTCTCAAAGAAACAGTTTTGGGCTGGTAGATAGTCAACACACTTTGTTTTGCCCCAATGGAATGAAAGCAAGAGTGTTTTCCCCTACGCATAATAATGTTGAATCAATAGACGGCTATTAATGGATGCTTTTTGTCTCATTAGCGTGGACTTCTGCTCTGTTGTTAATGTGATGGACACAGCCTAGCTGTGAAACATGTGGAGGGGAAATTGGCAGGTCCAGAGTATTAGGTCTAGGCGAAAAGCATTGTGAAAAAATGTTGCGATACAGAACAAGACCATGGTAGGTCTTTGCGTGCTCTCTCCATTCCACCTGATAATCGTCTACAAACAACAGGAACCCACATTTGGATCTTTTATTAAAGCGATCTGTCAGAAACTCACATCATTGAGTTGTACACTATCTCCAGATGCATCGCTGTGTGTTTACTACCAAAGAATGGAGGAGCTGAGAGAAGACTCCTGCCTTCCTGAATCACATTATCTCAGAAAGCGTAGGGGCCTTTATTGGGGAAAATCAAGTGGTATGACTACACGTTGCACTCTGATGTATTGCTAGTAAAGGGGAAAGCACTTTTAAAAAGATGAATCTCTACTCATTCAGTGGGTAATGTAATTTCAGCCCGTCTGCAGCCGGCTTAGGGTTCTGTCTCTGACAATCAGCCTGAATAAGATGCCTGCAGAGAAGAGTGGTGATCTGAACAGTCTTGCTGATCTCCCAGTCTTGCTTCCCTCTGGAAACCTTAAGCACTAGTGACAGCCCTACCACTCTCTGTTTCTCTATCCAGAGTGTTGAGGAGAATTGTGAGCATTCCTCACAAAATGGTATGGTGAGCAGACCTTCAATGGCGAGTAGTAGCTGCCATCATGCAAAACACTGTTGCTGTGACATGGAGTGTTTTTATTTGTCCCTCCACAGAAAGCTACTTTTATTTAAGGGCTGAGAGGAGGTAGGGAAACATGGTTATCATGAAAATACAGCTGTATCGCATTAGTGGCTACTTACACTGCTCCCAGGGCAGGTCTGGACTAGCAGAAGTTAATTTTCGAAGCAGGTTAGGAGAACTAACGTGGCAGGTCAGGAGAATTAGGTTAAAGTTAGGGAAAGGGTAAGGTTTAGGGTTAGCTAAAATGCTAAAATTGTCCCCGACGTGACTCAATCATATCTAGCTGCAACCAGGCCTGCCCTAAAGGGGGGTATGAGTCAGTGAGTGAGTGAGCGCATTTGTCGAATGTAATTACCAGATTAAAGGGAGGGGTATGCAAATGGTGAATAATACAACATTAGAAGTATGAGTGTAATGGTTCTTTTGTGTTTTAACGTTTCATGTTCACAGAATGAGGGATCAAAGCATTCTCATTGTGTTGAAAGGAGATCTTGTTCATTATAATCGGAAATATTCTGAGGCCTACTTTTGGAAACCACCCAAAATAGGAACAAAAACAGTTTTTTCCTTTTGCAGCTTCTCCCTTGCAGATGTATGGTCAAAGGTGTTTCAGTAATCAAAAGTGGACTGCAGTGTCCTTGCTTCTGCTCCTTTTAAAACCTCTACAGGATCGGTGGGTCCCTGCAGGACGGTTGAGCTAATGTGATTAGCATGAGGTTGTAAGTAAGGAGAGTGCACAATTATGATCTTGAAAATGTATCAATAAACAAATCAGGCACATTTGGGGAGTCTTGGTACAACATTTTGAACTTAAATGCAATGGTTCATTGGATCAGTCTAACACTTTGCACATACACTGCTGCCATCCAGTAGCCAACATCTAAATTGTGCCTGGGATGGTATAATACATTATGGCCTTTCTCTTGCATTTCAAAGATGATGGTACAAAATGTTTTTTTCTTTGTATTATCTTTTACCAGATATAATATGTTATATTCTCCTACATTAATTTCACATTTCCACAAACTTCAAAGGGTTTCCTTTCAAATAGAATATGCATATCCTTGCTTCAGGTCCTGAGCTACAGACAGTTAGATTTGGGTATATCATTTTAGGCAAAAATATAAAAAAGGGTGGATCCTTAAGCATTTTAAACATAACCTTTGGTTTTAAATCTTGAGAAAGGCGATACTATGATGTGTCAGCAAGGTGGCTTTTAAATATAAAAGCATACGGCTTGAGCTTATGAGTAACTGGGGTTAAGACGGGGGGAGCCTCATGTTCCCTGCCAAGGCCCCGTCTAACCAATTTGAACCTAGTTCCACTAGGAAGAGACAGCATGGACTTGTAGAGCAATATGAACAGTATGGTTCTGGCTGTTGGGTGCTGAAGGCACAGAGGGGAGATGTATTCGTTCCAACTTGCACAGCAGTTAAGAAAGGCCTCCATGACCCCAAGGGGATACGCATGCAGACTCTCATTGCAGGAAGCTGTGTGTGTGTCCTCCCAAGCAGATGTAATCCACAAACAGTCCCTGGAACTCAGTGTACCAACTCAGTGTACCAATAAACTATACTGTATAACCCAAAACAACAATGATTAGTCCTGCTAAGGACTCTGCTTTGGTCCACATAATACAGCAAGCTTGTTTCTAGTAGTTATTGTAATTGGCATAATGGTCGCTGACCTGTTCAGCTTGGCTGAGGTAAATTTGAATTGTAGTAATGGGTGTTAATAAATGCTGTACGTTGTAAATGTCCATATGTAGCGCAATTTTTATTTTTTTTACATTGGATAAAAGTAGAGACTCAGAGTTAGTAAATTGTATATCGTACACTGCAGTTGAGGAACAATTGGAAAGTAATTCCGCTTTGAAAGTTGATAAGCTTGTACCCCACTTTTGAAAAAATGGCCCTTTAATATTTTGGTACCTACTGGAGAGCTCTTCTTTGTCTACACCCATTCAGCATCATTCACACCCTCTTAAACCTTAGTCCCATCCATCTCTTTAAGGAGTCACATGTGTGAGGCCATGTGGTAAACACACGCTATATCCCAAAAAGTTTATTTGTGACATGATCAGGATACAGATGGTGTAAACGGTACAGTGATAGTACTTGCATAGTAGCAATATTAAAAACAAAAAGTGTCCAGATAAAAATATTGTGGAGTCTTTTGTTTAGACATGGTAGCTAGCTAGCTAGCTAAACAATGAACCAGCATAACCCCAACTCATACTACTACCACCAATACAAACATTTGCATAGCTGTAGTATGAATATAACAAACTTGGTTCAATGTTAACTAGCTAACATTAGGCTATCACTAGCAAGCTAACATTTTCTTGCTAACTAACAGTAAGCTTTAACTTGCAATAACAATGACATTCTGAAAAAATGAGAAACTTCTCTAAAAATGTAGCAAGACTCTTACCAGCATACATGGATGAACGCTTAACAGCCGACTGGAACTATTTAACTCTGTTTTGTTTGTAGCTTCATCTTGTGTGGCCAGCTTTGTGTCAAGTCACTCCGGTTAACACTGACCGTCACGTGTGCAGAAAGTAGCCCATCAGTTTTTCCTACTGATCTGCCGATAGCCCCGGCTAAATTCTGGGCATCAATGTTGTTGAGAAAATTAGCAAAACTTCTGTAGTTCTCGATGGCTAACATTATATCTTTCAACAACGGTGCAGTAGAAAGGACTGTCAACACATACTGAACAGCTCACGTTATAGACAGAAGCGTGCTACATAGCAGACCAATCCAAACTCATCTCCCATACATTATTTCAACCAATCATGGCTAGTGGGAAGGTTCCTGTCTATTTCCATGGCAAAACCAACTAGGCTCGTAATTTTAACAATTTTATTCGTATTGATGGTTGGAATAAAAGTTTGTTATTAAAGCACATTCAATTTGACATGTTCAAGAAGGCATTTCTGCCAAAATCAAAGAAAATGAATGTTTCCGTTCAAATACTGCTTCTGTGAAGTAGTGACGTGTGACATAAGGCTTGTTTCCTGAAATGAGTCACATATTAGTCAAAGGCTGTGTTTCAGGCTGACTACATTTCAGACACATGCCGGATCGCACAGCTCCTGGACAGGTATTTAAGACACCAGCTAACTACATCATATGATATACAGTGCTTTCAGAAAGTATTTACACCCCTTGACATTGTCCACATTTTGCTGTCTTACAGCCTGAATGTAAAATGGATTATATTTAGATGCTGTGTCACTGGCCTACACACAATACATAACGTCAAAGTGGATTTTTTTTATATATATATATCTTTTTTACAAATTAATTAAAAAAGCTGAAATTAAAACTGTTTGAATACTAAATAAATTCAGTAATAAAAACTTGCTTAACAAGTCACAAGTTGAATGATTACCTCCTCTTTGAACCACCCACATATATGTAAGGTCCCTCAGTCTAGCAGTGAATTTCAAACACAGATTCAACCACAAGACCAGGGAAGTTTTCCAATGCCTCTCAAAGAAGGGCACCTATTGGTAGATAAAAAGATCAAATTAAAAAACACACATTGAATATCAATACACCCAGTCACTACAAAGATACAGGTGCCCTTCCTAACTCAGTTTCCGGAGAGGAAGGAAACCGCTCAGGGATTTCACGATGAGGCCAATTGTTACAGAGTTTAATGCCTGTGATAGGAGAAAACTGAGGATGGATCAACAACGTTAACATCCACAATACTAACCTAAATGACAGAGTGAAAATACAAATATTCCAAAACATGCATCCTGTTTGCAATAAGACACTAAAGAAAAACTGCAAAAAATGTGGCAAAGAAGTTAACTTTATGCCCTGAATACAAAGCGTTGTGTTTGGGGCAAATCCAACACATCACATCACTGAGTACCCCTCTTCATATTTTCAAGCATGGTGGTGGCTGCATCATGTTATGGGTATGCTTGTCATTGGCAAAGGCTAGGGAGTTTTTTATGGTACAAATAAATTAAATTGAGCTCAGCACAGGCAAAATCATAGAGAAGAACCTGTTTTAGTCTGCTTTCCAACAGACACTGGGAGACAAATTCACCTTTCAGCAGGACAATAACCTTAAACACAAAGCCAAATATACAATGGAGTTGCTTACCAAGACAACCTAAATCTGCTTGAAAATCTATGGCAAGACTTGAAAATGGCTGTCGAGCAATGACCAACAACCAACTTGACAGATCATGAAAAATGTTTTTATTAATAATGTGCAAATATTGTACAATCCAGGTGTGCAAAGCTCTTCGAGACTTACCCAGAAAGACTCACAGCTGTAATCACTGCCAAAGGTGATTCTAACATGTATTGACTCAGGGGTGTGAATACTTATGTAAATTTGATTATTTTTGTGTATCATTTTCAATACATTTCTTCTAAAAACATATTTTCAGTTTGTCATTATGTATTGTGTGTAGATGGGTGAGAAAAACATATACATTCAGGCTGTAACACAACAACATGGGGAATAAGTCAAGGGTATGAATACTTTCTGAAGGCACTGTAGCTATCTGATGCCTTTCTGCAATGTAGTGGAACTGGAATGTGACCAAAGCCAGATAGCTGATGTGAAATGCACTGAAAGCACCAGCAGGGGAGGCCACCGCTAGGGGAGAGGTGTGTGTAAGGAGGACTATGCAAATGGAGTGAAGGAAAATTGTGAGGAGATGAGAAGGAGCAGAGGAGTAGAAAGGGGAGGAAGAGGGAGGAAAACAGATTGGAGGAGTAGAAAAGAGAGGAAGATGGGGGGAAAGAAGACACCCAGGTGTTTTTTGTCCACCTTCACAGCTCACTTGTAATTGGTGTTTTTGTCCAATTATATAGGAAAACTTGTCACTTCACTCACAATACATTGTCTTTCTGCTTCTTGCTTGATAGTCTTATTGAGATTCTACTATCAAATACAGTACACGTAAAAGTGGAACATGTATTTGTAATGACCCTGTGGCCATCAGACGATCAAAGAGATTGGCAAATAACATCTCTGAAATATGTATGTTCATACAGATGTAGGATCTTAATTTGATCACTCTTTTGTTGCTGAGAATTTTCCTGCCCAGCAGGAAATAAGAACTTGAAGTGTAGTCAAGGTTTTAAAAGGTTGTTAAAGTTTGTTATATCCAATTTAAAATCTCAGACTAGATTTGTCCCAAAAATGTATCAACATCTACAAAAAATGTCCATGAATTATTATCCATATAATAATCTACATTTCCTCTTGCTCCAGGATAATTTTCCTGCTGTAGCAAACTGGCTCAAATTAAGATCCTACATCTATCTGTATGCATTAGACTGAAAATACTGTATGTCCTTGGTTATCCCATTGTGGGCCAATGGAGGGTGGAGAGAAACCCTTTAGAGAGATGATTTGTTAAAGCCATGCGGTAAGGAAGGTATTCACTTTATTCTATTCTCTCTCAAGTTATTTGAAGCCGATGACAAGTTGAAAGGTTAATCATACTACAGGGATACTCTGTGATCTCCTAGGGTGGTTATGCAAAAGTTTTTATAAATATTTCACTTACAAGTCTATTAGCATAACCAATAGGTATTATGTACCATTGCTCCGACCGACGTGGTTTGAAGCACACATCTATACACTGTCATTTTCAGAGTGTTTAAATATTCAGTACTTTTTATGTCTAATTCTGGCCTCTATTGATGTGTATATTTCTCTCACCTCTCTTCACAGTATGGCTTTTGGAGGAGAAATCCCTTTAGTGAAATGTTAACAGCCTTCCAAGCAGAGCTAGTGTAGCCCATAAGTAAGCCTGAGCCCATGTACATTTGAAATGTTATAATGATCTTTACTTTGAAATGGGGCCGTAGAATCAATCTGTTCTCCCTACACATTTAAAGGTGATCCATTCACCTTGCAGTACTGTGTTGCTGGCTCCAGTGTTTAATGTAACTCCCCCACTCAGTGCTCTGCTGCTGACTCCAAGTGTTTAATGTAACTCCACTACTCAGTACTGTGCGGCTGACTCCAAGTGTTTAATGTAACTCCACCACTCAGTACTATGCGGCTGACTCCAAGTGTTTAATGTAACTCCACCACTCGGTGCTCTGCTGCTGGCTCCATGTGTTTAATGTAACTCCACCACTCGGTGCTCTGCTGCTGGCTCCAAGTGTTTAATGTAACTCCACCACTCGGTGCTCTGCTGCTGACTCCAAGTGTTTAATATAACTCCACCACTCAGTACTCTGCTGCTGGCTCCAAGTGTTTAATGTAACTCCACCACTCAGTACTGTGCGGCTGACTCCAAGTGTTTAATGTAACTCCACCACTCGGTGCTCTGCTGCTGACTCCATGTGTTTAATGTAACTCCACCACTCAGTACTCTGCTGCTGGCTCCAGTGTTTAATGTACTGTAACTCCACTAAGCTGCTTTAGCTGAATGACACAACATTAGGCTGACTGTTTGGTGAGACATGTCAGGGTAGTATTGGCATTTTATGTTGAACTCCAGATCATTTTGATTGGTGTATGTTATTGATTAGTAGTATCTTATTGGTTATTCTGACTGGTGTCTGTGTGCTATTGGTTAATGGCATCTCCAAATCATTCTGATTGGTGTAATGTATTATTTTCAGATCATTCTGATTTGTTTGTCGTCTCCTCTCTCGCCATAGGTTAACAGGATTCTCAATGCCACCACCGGTCACGAGCACGGGGTCCGTCTTCTCCCTGCGTCTTACCAGTGACTTCGCTGTGAGCGCTCACGGTTTTAAATTATATTATGAAGGTAAGGCTCTTCTCTTCTCCTTATATTCTTCTTCTATTCCCTCTCATTGTTTCTGTTGTTTATCCCTTGTAGTCACTCATCCAATGAACAGGACTGAGAGACTCATGTTGGATGTGATGGCTTCTGATCCAGCTGGTGACTCAGATGCTCTGCTCTGATCTATCTGGGAGTTTGAATTTATATTTTATTTAATTAAAGAGCTTTATTGACTGTATTAGTTCCCACTTTTAGATCTGCTGTTTTCTAAGGACATCAGTCCACATCAAACCAGATATAATGAAAAACACACACCGTTATAGACCTGCTGGTCTCTAAGGACCTCATCAGTCCACATCAAACCAGATATAATCAAAAACACACACCGTTATAGACCTGCTGGTCTCTAAGGACCTCATCAGTCCACATCAAACCAGATATAATCAAAAACACACACCGTTATAGACCTGCTGGTCTCTAAGGACCTCATCAGTCCACATCAAACCAGATATAATCAAAAACACACACCGTTATAGACCTGTTGGTCTCTAAGGACCTCATCAGTCCACATCAAACCAGATCTAATCAAAACCACACACCGTTATAGACCTGCTGTTCTCTAAGGACCTCATCAGTCCACATCAAACCAGATATAATCAAAAACACACACCGTTATAGACCTGCTGGTCTCGAAGGACCTCATCAGTCCACATCAAACCAGATATAATGAAAAACACACACCGTTATAGACCTGCTGGTCTCTAAGGACCTCATCAGTCCACATCAAACCAGATATAATCAAAAACACACACCGTTATAGACCTGCTGGTCTCTAAGGACCTCATCAGTCCACATCAAACCAGATATAATCAAAAACACACACCGTTATAGACCTGCTGGTCTCTAAGGACCTCATCAGTCCACATCAAACCAGATATAATCAAAAATACACACCGTTATAGACCTGCTGTTCTCTAAGGACCTCATCAGTCCACATCAAACCAGATATAATCAAAAACACACACCGTTATAGACCTGCTGTTCTCTAAGGACCTCATCAGTCCACATCAAACCAGATATAATCAAAAACACACACCGTTATAGACCTGCTGGTCTCTAAGGACCTCATCAGTCCACATCAAACCAGATATAATCAAAAACACACACCGTTATAAACCTGCTGTTCTCTAAGGACCTCATCAGTCCACATCAAACCAGATATAATCAAAAACACACACCGTTATAGACCTGCTGGTCTCTAAGGACCTCATCAGTCCACATCAAACCAGATATAATCAAAAACACACACCGTTATAGACCTGCTGTTCTCTAAGGACCTCATCAGTCCACATCAAACCAGATATAATCAAAAACACACACCGTTATAGACCTGCTGGTCTCGAAGGACCTCATCAGTCCACATCAAACCAGATATAATCAAAAACACACACTGTTATAGACCTGAAGTTCTCTAAGGACCTCATCAGTCCACATCAAACCAGATCTAATCAAAAACACACACTGTATAGGCCTACTGGACTGCCCCTGAAGCCAGACAGACATGTTGTCCATGTATAGCATCAAAGCATGTATCTACAGAAAGGCACACATGGTTAAAACATCATCTGCATGTTTATTACACACAGTAGGTGAATGATTTACATCATCCTTTAAGAACTTTAACTGTATTACAGTCTGTGTCATGAAACTTGGCATAAAGGAAGCACAAACATCTAGCATTTCCAAGAATCAACGACTATGCCAAGTAGACTAGTCCACCCCTAACCCTCGTCCAAGGCTAAGGAAGACCAAACATAACTCACACAAACACAATGTCAATCAAATTTGCAGTCAAATGTCTTCCCTGCTTTACCCCCATGATGGACCATTCTACCTCTCCTCTGTCAGCTGATAACTAACTGTGTAGCCCTCCAGTCTTCAGACAGAACCTCCTACCCCTCTACCCATTCTCTACCCTCCAGTCCCCACTGCCACCCTCCTACCCTCTGCCCCTCATCTGCCACCCTCCTCTCCTCTGCCCCTCCTCTGTCCCTCCTCTGCCAGCTGACTGCTACACTATGTAGCATCTCCAGTCTGCAGCCACGTCATTTACCTCCCCATATATTTATTCTGGTCCCCCATGCCTACTCACCCACTACCCACCCACCTGTCCACCATGAATACATGCACAGCCTTGATACTCGCTGCAATTTCTGTGTTATTGAAATATACATCAAACATTTTCGGAAAGAAGCAAGACACTCCCTCCAGTTCTGTTACATCTCCAGAATGTAATGGATCCACTGCTTTTTAAAATGACATAATGTAATGGATTCACTTATTTTTAAAATTACATAATGTAATGGATTCACTGCTTTTTAAAATTACATAATGTAATGGATCCACTGCTTTTTAAAATGACATAATGTAATGGATTCACTTCTTTTTAAAATTACATAATGTAATGGATCCACTGCTTTTTAAAATGACATAATGTAATGGATTCACTGCTTTTTAAAATTACATAATGTAATGGATCCACTGCTTTTTAAAATGACATAATGTAATGGATTCACTTCTTTTTAAAATTACATAATGTAATGGATTCACTGCCGTTTTAAAGTTGCATACGCCACCACAGCTTCTAAATTTGAATTATTTTAACATTCCCCATTTTTGCTTAGCAACACCTTGAACTAAAGGCATTAGGAAGGATCTAATAATTCTCTACTGTTTCCAGCTTCCACAACTCTCATGGTTTCATTATAGATTGTTAGTGCTACTATGATACTGAGTACTAGATCTGCTCAAAGCACACACACACACACACACACACACACACACACACACACACACACACACACACACACACACACACACACACACACACACACACACACACACACACACACACACACACACACACACGCACACACACACACACACACTGACTCACAAAGTTGTGGGGTTTCCCATGGCCAATTAGACCCTGATGCTGTCACAGTCTGATAACACTTCTAATGATAATACGACTTCTTAACATTCTATTTAATGCTTTGTTTATTCTCTTTTATTCATCCCATTTGTGACTTTGAGTCTTTTCCTGTTGAATACTGAATACTCAGATTCATTTAAAGGCATGGAGCATGGATTCAATCATGGACACTGATAAACTGGAGGGGGGGGGGGGCTGCATTTTATTTTCTTTGTTTCTGATGGTAACCACCACTTACTGAGACAAGACAGTGAGACAAAGATATTCACGTCTAAGTAGACATGGAAAACTGCATAGCTCCTTGGCATTGGTTCTTCTGTATATCCTCTCACTCTCAACAGAAAGGACCAGCTCCTATGCTGCCGGGACTGTATTGATGTACTGTATTGTGCAATCGTCATGCTGCCTACGCATACCATTCCTCCCTGGCAGCACACACACACACACACACACACACACACACACACACACACACACACACACACACACACACACACACACACACACACACACACACACACACACACACACACACACACACACACACACACACACACACACACACACACGCCTATCTGGCCCCCTCACCATGGCTATGCTGCTCTGCATTATTAGAGCTCACAACACCTCCACCTGCACCTCCAGGAAGTATCATCCCTCCCCCGGGCCTCTCCGCCTGGGCATACCACATCTCTGGCTCCCTGGCTGCAGTTACACCCAGCTGGGGGAGGGGGGCGCCGGCACACAGTTCAGCTCCTCCAGCTGCAGGAAACATTGCTTTCTCTTCCTCACACACATACTGTGTGTAGACATATACAGAAGTTGCACACACACACCTCTGGGGTTGACAGACTGTGCGACTGATGTGTTTTCGATGCCTGTAGATACTGTGTTGTATAACCTGACTCTGCATGCTCTATATGCAGTTGATTTTTAAAGTAAGGACTGTTGAGTAGTGTTAGGTCTCGAGTGTAGGTCTTGATTTAAGGAGTGTCGAGATGACAGTCTTATGTAGTCAGTGTATGGTCTGGGCAATTAACCCTTTCTTCACTGTTTAGTTGCACATACTGGGTAGATTGTCTTATTTGCAGCTGCAAAAAGCATTTCTGGCACTCATATAACATGATAGATCCTGAAAAACAAGTCATGTCTCAAATAATAGACTTTATTCTATATGAACCAGGGAGGAAGAGTACATTCATATGGATCTGTTACATCCCTGGGTACCAGTTCATCGTTTATGATTAATGACACATGCTGGACTCTAGTCTAGTGTATTGTATATGAAGGATGCCTATGATGTAAATTATTCAGTGGGCATCCCGAGGCACTTTTAGAGTATGCTAAGTTGATAACATTGGTGATGATGGTGGCAATTAGAAAGCGAGGTAGCGGTTGCGGCTTTTGCCAAATTTAGTACGCACTGTCCTCGATTTTATGAATATGACTATAATACTTGTTCTTCTCTTCTTCATCTTCATCAGTATAGTTGTCATCATCATCATCATCATCATCACCTTCATCATCATCATCATCATCATCATCACCTTCATCCTCTTCATCATCATGTAAGTATTATGATATCATGGATTCCACTCATTACAGTATTTCAGACAATAATCTGCTAGCTAGGACGTACACTTTCCTAACCTGTGGATGTTTCACTGGAGAGTGAATCCCTATTGGAAACCTATCCTATCTCTGCTGAGGTTGGTTTACATTACATTCTGTATGAGTACATGGCTTCCCTGACTCATGAGAACCCAGTGTAGAAAACCTATAATCAACCTCTGACGTGGTTTTACATTATATGCTGTAGAAAAACATGTTTCCTCTGACTGACCCATAAGATATCACTGTAGAGTCCAGTACATGAACAAGAGTATGTACTTGCCTTTACCCATCAAACCACACACAACTCACTTCCCTTAGATGTGATAGAACATGAACATACCTGTCATACAGTATTAAACCTTGCAGCTAACAAGCTGTGGGAGATTTGCCTGCTGGGCTATCAGAACTGGATTCTTGAAAATGATTTTCAAATACGTTGAGTGTTCGCTTGAGTCTGGGAGGGGTTTGCATTTTTAAAAACTTTTATATTAGTTAATTAAGCCAGGCATGCTCAAACAGGCATAGATGGAGTATTTTAATGGGGGGGGGGCGGGGTTCTACAAAGCTATAAGGAATTGTTTTAAGAAGGTCATACCAAGGATTGTTTAGCTATTTGATTTTGAATATTAAGACCCCTTGAAGTATCTATTTTTTTATATGGAAACATTTGGCCTTACTGCTATTTTATTTTTTTTATTTTTTATTTAACATTTATTTAACCAGGTAGGCTAGTTGAGAACAAGTTCTCATTTACATCTGCGACCTGGCTAAGATAAAGCAAAGCAGTGTGACACCGACAACAACACAGAGTTACACATGGAGTAAACAATAAACAAGCCAATAACACAATAAACAAGTCAATGACACAGTAGAAAAAGAGAAAGTCTATATACAGTGTGTGCAAAAGGCATGGGGAGGTAGGCAATAAATAGGCCATAGGAGCGAAGAATTACAATTTAGCAGATTAACACTGGAGCGTTACATGAATAACAGATTGAGGGGTATTTATGTCTGTAATAAAGCATTTTTGTGGTATAAAAACCTCATTCTGATTGGCAGGTCCTGGCTCGCCAGTGGGTGGGCCTGGCTGCCAAGTGGGTAGGCCTCCAAAGCCCACCTATGGCTGCACCCCTGCCCAGTCATGTGAAATCCATAGAACAGAGCCTAAAATAGAGGGTAGGGCTATTGAGGCTAAAAGGAAGTTGTATGGTTTTGTCTTCAATCAATACCAACAAAAGTGTATTTGATGTTCTTTTTTGCTGCCCTCTAAATAAATCATTATAATCTATCCATTCACATCATATAAACTACCGTTAGATTTTATGTTTCTGGTGTCAAAAAGGAAGAAGAATATTGATTGTAAAAAGCGAAGGAAAAATTAGACATGTTTTAAGATGAGAGTAGCTCGTTTAAAGGCTAGAAGCTGGAACCGTTCCAAATAACCTCAGAATAATCCAACCACAATTCCAGAGGCTTGTGTTTGCAAGGACATTGCATTCCTAGAGCAGTGCATTTTGGTAAAGTTGCAGAATGTGTGCCATTATGCTAAGAGCTAGCTGAAAGCACTCAGGCATCTAGTCTAGTCAGTGAATATTAAATCTCCTGCCCCATATGTGAAAGATGTATACTATCCTCATGCGAAATGCATTCATTGTTGCATATTGATGTTGCTGGCTTCCGGGTTGGAGGGCGCTGTGTTAAGAAGCAGTGCGGCTTGGTTGGGTTATGTATCGGAGGACACATAACTTTCAACCTTCGTCTCTCCCGAGCCCGTACAGGAGTTGTAGCGATGAGATAAGATAGTAACTACTCAACAATTGGATACCACGAAATTAGGGAGGAAAAGGTGTAAAATAAAAAATAGGTGTTCATACTTTATTTGAACTGAACACTGAAATAACAGAAATAACAACGAGAACGAACTAAACAGTTATGTCTGGTACAGAGACAGACAGACACACACACACACACACACACACACACACACACACACACACACACACACACACACACACACACACACACACACACACACACACACACACACACACACACACACACACACACACACACACACACACACACACACACACACACACACACACACACACACACACACACACACACACACAAAAACTACCCACAAGGCACAGGTGGGAAAAGGCTACCTAAGTATGGTTCTCAATCAGAAACAACGTTAGACAGCTGCCTCTGATTGAGGACCACACCCGGCCAAACACACAGAAATAGAAAACATAGAACACAAAAACATAGAATGCCCACCCCAACTGACCAAACCAAAAGAGAGACATAAAAGGTCTGGGCGTGACACCCTCATCTTTTTATTGAAACAATGGTGGGGAGGACGCTTTGTTATTTTTTCAACTGCTGAGTACCACTTTAAAAATCAAACATTATTTCTAGCTCATTGATTGGACTGCAGCACAATTGCACATTCTAGGTTGGCAAGCTTGTTGTTTACTAAGACTCTCAGTTCCTGAATTGAGTGGTTATGTTCTTTCTAACCATCAAACCATTTAAAGCATGACATATTTAACATAGCTCTCTTCTATAGTGTGTACTGAGACATTACAGAGAAAAACAACTTTGGGCTTGAATGATAGAGGAAATAGGCAATCACTGCATATCGCAAGCCTTTAGGTTTCTCTATCCCTCTCTCCTTCTCTCCCTCCCTCCACTTTCTCTCCCATCAGCCAATCTGTCTTCTAAAAGTGACAGAAAACTGGCAATGTTTTAGACATGCGGCGTTATTATCTTGGCCCTGCTTATGGACACGTTCCGCGTAATCAGGATCCTTCATGCCGTTGCCAAAGCCTCCAGGATGTCACAGTGTTATTCATGTTAAGTTTGCCTCCTCTCAAAGTTCTAATGTCCTGTTTGTGTGTAATCCTCAACATTTTGACAATGCAGTCTCTCACTAATGTCTGTAAGAGAGGGAAGATTTGTTAAGTAAGGTATTATATTAATTTCCTCCTATGAAGGTTTACGTGTCCTAGTTCACCTGGGACGACACACCTCCTTGAAGAACACCATGCAGACATGGGTTGAAATATTATTTGAAATAACTTTATTAGATTTAACCCTGCCTGGCGTGTCAGGTGGGCGGGGACTATTCCATTGGTTCCATTCTGTCAGACAAGCTCGATCAAGCACAGCTAAAGTATTTGACAGGCAAACAAATACTATTTGAACGCAGGTTGTCATTTAATAGGATCTCTGTGGTCGAACCCATCTCTCCTCCCTCCCTCAGACCAACCCGACTGCCTGTCATCCAAGGGTTTGGTTTTATTGACAGCTAATAGTCACCTCCAATTCACCCCGTAATAAAATATGGATTCATAAAGAAAATGGACACTAACTGAAAGCATAAGGCACCATCTGCAGCCAGCCAGCCCTGAGGCTATTTCTGACCACATTGCCATGTCAGTTACAAGTATAAAGTGGCTAGGCCTTGGGTGGAGAGGGAGCATGTTGGGCATGGTGAAAGACAGCTAACAAGCGGGTATGAATTATGACCCTGACACACAGGTGAATACATGACAACTTGGTCAACTCTGCTGTGATGTCAGTCGGCATCCTTCCATTTGACCATATACAGGCTGGTGTTATTCTGCACTGCAGTAATTGACTTTATTGCCAATTTCCTCTCTCTGTCATGTCCAGTAATAACCCTCTCAAAGCCTCTTTCCTCTAGGTAATGTTCTGAGCACACACTATATAGGAGAGGTAGAATAAATCTGTTGCTTTAAAAAAGATGGTTAGACGTTTACGTGTGAGCTATGCTTCCCTTCAAAGGCAAAACGCAGTAACTACGAATTTGGTCAAAAATCTTTGATCTGTTGTAATTGCCAGGTATATTATCTGATTGTGGTATTTAGCTTCCTCACACAAGAACAAGCCAGTTGATCCGAATATATCCTGAAGTATCAGAAATTGTGGTCTGTCAAGACAAAAAAGTATTTGAAGTCAGATTTTGCAGAAATTAAAAGTGTGTAGTAACTGCGTTTTACCTATGTAGGGCAGTATTCTATATGTATGTATATATGTTGGATTGAACATACATTCTTATGACAGGTTATAGAGCATTAAACTAGCAGGCTAAAGTGGTTACCAGAATATTGACTCAATTGGCTCTGCTGTCTGTCCACCTTCCAGGACACCAGAGATGTTAGCATCTCTTTTTGTTCAATGGGTTTCCGATCAAAAGCAGCGCCGCTTCTTTCCCTTTAATTGAATACGAAGGTGATGAAGAGTGTCTAAGGGATCTCAGAGAAGCGTAAATAGTTTTTGGGTCAATACTCTAGTCTCTCTCTGTGTCTCCCTGGCATGGCGGTGGCTGTTGCTGCTGGGTTCATTGTTAAACAGTCCTTTAAAAAAACTTGAAGTGTCAAAGGAGGCTCCTTCATTTTCAAGTCAATGATTTCTCCAAGTTTCAGTTCAATAATCCATTAGTATGCTTCCCATTTCAAAGATCACTGCCAAAGCTTGTTCATTAAACTGTCTGGGTACCCAAGCCTCGTATTGAAGTCCCCCTGTCATTTTCAAACTCTCTAATTGCACGTTGTTTACAGCCAGTGACGTGCAACTCAACTGCACCCCAAAGACAAAGAATAAGAAAGAGCAAATCACTTTAATTATTTAGAGGACTTAAAATGGGTGACATTGTCATCTGGCATTTTCTTTGATTGGTGTGAAACTAATAACATGAAAAATACCAAATTTCAAAGAATTACAATCTGTTGTCTGTGTTGAATCATCTACACAAAAATGTGCTTTCTTTACCCGTTTTTCGAAACAATGATAACTTTACATTTTGGTGTGAAACTAATAACATGAAAAATACCAAATTTCAAAGAATTACAATCTGTTGTCTGTGTTGAATCATCTACACAAAAATGTGCTTTCTTTACCCGTTTTTCGAAACAATGATAACTTTACATTTTAATGTTTAGTCATGTAACAGACACTCTCTAGCCAGAGACTCGAGCCAGCAACCTTTCAGTTACTGGCCTAGCACACTTAGCCACTACCCGCTGCCCCAATAACTGATACTTTACTATTGTTCAAGTACCATCCATCATTACTTCTCCTTATCAAAGTAGTATTTCCATTTCAGCTCTGCCTCTGATTTAAATGACTGTAATGCTCTTCGGCACTTCTTCTTCTTTCTCATGGCTAATCCTTCACTCACTATCTTTCGATGGAAAACCTCTTGTCAGCACATTGTTTTGTCATTTATCATACTTCTGGCAGATGACATCATATCACACCTTAGAAAAAGGTGCTTGTTCACACACTGTTTTGTCTTTGTCATATACCAGACAATCCCCCTTTCCCGCATCGACGCAAGTAGTCTTTGAGGTGGATTGCTCTCTTTGCAGCATAGTTAAATTTGAGGTGTCAGAGTAAGACTCCAAGAAGCCCCCCCCCCAGCCCCCGTGTCTCTGATAGCTGCCAGTTAGAGTAGACAGACACTTCTTACAGAATTAATTAAAGAGTTGAATGCTAATTGCTAGCATTCAATAAAGATTGTTTGCCCCGAGGGGCCAAAATGAGATGTGCAGTTCAATTGAAAATCTTTACTTGTCTGGCACTGCCAATTTAGAAGGCTGTGTGTTGCAGACTACCTGGCTGTTAGGGGGGATCGTTTGAACTCGAAAAATGAAAGGTGCGAAAGAGACAGTGAGAGAGAGAGAGAGCGCGAGAGAGAGGGAGAGAGAGAGAAAGAGAGAGAGAGAGAGAGAGTGAGAGAGAGAGGGAGAGAGAGAGAGAGAGGGGGGAGAGAGAGACGGGGAAGTCGAGAGAGACGGGGAAGTCGAGAGAGAGAGAGAGAGAGAGAGAGTGAAGTCGAGAGGGAGAGAGAGACAGAGGGAGGGAGAGAGGTGGAGAGAGATGGAAAGAGGGAAGTCGAGAGATGGAAAGAGGGAAGTCGAGAGAAAGAAAGAGGGCGAGAGAGGGGGAGAGAGTAGGAAGTTTAAAGAGAGGGAGGGAGAGGGAAGTTAGGAGGGAGGAAGGGAGGGAGAGAGAGAGAGATGCATCTAAAGAGGGAGAGAGAGAGCGAGAGAAGTCGAACCGCTTAGTGGTAGGCCACACAAGCTCACAGAACGAGACCATAGCGCATAAAAAATTCTCTGTCCCTGATAGCAACACTCTCTACCGAGTGCCTCTAGAAGCAATGTCAGCACAATAATTGTTTGTCGGCAGCTAAATGAAATGGGCCTCCATGGCCGAGCAGCCACACACAAGCCTAAGATCGCCATGTGCAATGCCAAGCGTTGACTGGGGAGGTGTAAAGCTCGCCCGACTCTAGAGCAATGGATACGAGTTCTCTAGAGTGATGAGTCACGCTTCACCATTTGGCAGTCCAACAGACAAATCTGGGTTTTGTCGGATGCCAGGAGAACGCTACCTGCCCGAATGCATAGTGCCAACTGTAAAGTGTTCTGGAGGAGGAATAATGGAACCAAGTCACCACAGCAATGGTCCAACATCTAGTGGAAAGCCTTCCCAGAAAATTGGAATGAGATATTCAACGATACTTTTGGTCATGTAGTGTATTTCCTCCTATTTTCACCTTTCCTTTTGTTTAGAGGTATGGATGGATAACCTCTCCTACATTCAGTTTCTGCCTGGGGTTCCATGTTGTATTCAAATGAATGCCCCAAAAATGGGATGTGGATGGGAAATGTATTCTAACACGGCAGGTATTGACCGTAGAATTTGACCCTCTGATTTACTCTCAGCATGCAGTAATTGCACCATAGACCAGCGTTAGTCTTCCTGGTTGTGCTCAACGACGTGAGACTTATTCGATTTAACATTGAAAGAGATACAGTATGAGACATTTAGCTAGCTACTGAGAGAGAGGGTGGCAGTAAACCAATTCTAGTTTTTAGTAATCACTCACAGCTTTCACAGACTCGATGGGTCCTATTTTCTGGTCTCCTTGATTGGAAAAAGGGAAACACCCTCCCACACGAATGTGGTGAAATAACAAATGATGGTGCATGGTTGGGTGGCAACTAAATTGCGCTGAGAATGTAAGGACGATGGGCCTTCTGTATCACTCCAGCCTAGCAGATTAATTTGTGATAAGGGATAACTATCACATTGTGTGGTGGCCATGTTAAACTTGACATATCTGTGCCTTGGGAATGATGCCACTCTACTTCTCAGCCTTGTGCACAAACAGTTTGGACCCTCTCTAGCCCGGTAATCCAACCCACCTTGTAAACCGAGACCCCGCTTTGTTTGCTAGCTTCTTCTTCAATCTGTTCTTCCCACACACTTTGACATTTCCTCATCTCCTGTCTTTAACGCTATGACCCCTGTTTGACTTATGTCCACGTAATAACACGACAGCACCACCAGATACTGTAGTCTGCTCCCAAAAAGGCACCCTATTCCCTACAGAGTGCACTACCTTTGACCAGAGCCCTATGGGCAGAGCAGTATGAAGGGATTAGGGAGCCTTTTGGGACAGAGCCGTAGTTTCCCCTTCCATCTTCCTGGGAGTGGATATGCTCTGCCAGTACCTGACGAAGCAAATCTCCAACTACCTGCAACTAACAGCAGGTGTTAAGAGATTAAGGCAAAACTGCTGTCCTCTAGAGAGGCAGGTTTATAGTAGGCTGTTAAGACTAACTTTATTTGAGGGATTTGACATAATTTCAGTGTAATGTTTCGGGGCATGATTTCAGTGTAATGTTTCAGTGCATGATTTGAGTGCATAATTTCAGTGTAATGCTTCGGTGCATGATTTCAGTGCATGATTTCAGTGTAAGGTTTCGGTGCATGATTTCAGTTTTGTTAGTGATGAATTAATGAGGACAAGGTTGGGAGGTTTGAAAGATTAGTAAGGAAAGGTTTCTGTTATTATTATAATGTATACAATATGTTGCCACTATAAAACACATAATCTATGAAAATCTAAGACTGCTGTTTTCCAGATTATACCAACTATAGCTCCTTAGACTCCACTACTCCCTCCCCAGTGATGATGAACCAAGACTTGCTTCCTATAGAGTGTCACACATTTGCCTGCCTGAGATTATAGCGGTGTTGCTGAGCCTCTTTATATCAAAGTCTCCCCAGAATGTGTCCTAAGCGCACATGTTGATTCCTAATCATTCTTCCTGCTCAGTCTTAAAACAATTGACTTTTTAAACATTCTGGCACAGCATGGCTTTCCCCTATAGATTGACTTTTTAATTGTGATGTAAGAACTACAGCTCTGCAATGTGTGTTGACTCAGGATTTCACTAAAACCAACCTCACTCCAGCAGTAAGAAGGAAAGTGCTGCGTTGTTGCTCTGGTAGTTTGTCAAGTGGTAATGTTGTAACATTGCACACACACACACACACACACACACACACACACACACACACACACACACACACACACATGGCCTGCTTGGCAGCTGTTGTTAATTGGATGGATGAAGGTGATGACCCTGTAAGCGAGTGTACAAATGGCTGGGTTCCTCTGGCTGGCAAGGAACATGGCAGCAGAATTGTTTGTCATTGTTTAGCCATCAATAACATATTGAGTTGGGGAGACTAGCAACGCCTATTGATTAAAATATATTTATTTTAATTTAATTTGACCTTTATTTAACTAGGCAAGTCCATAAAATATATTTTTGAGTTATTTTGCGTTTCAGGATCGGTTGTATATTAACCCATTGGGAGCCATGCGCCTCCTTTCTGCAGTAGTATATAGCCACACTGGGACCATATAAACAGACCTATATATTTATCTAAATGACCCAGTGGAGGCTGGTGGGAGGAGCTATAGGACTGGCTTATAGTAATGGCTGGAATGGAATAAATAGAATGGTATCAAACACATCAAGCATACGGAAAACACATGTTTGACTCCCCGTTCCAGTTTTTCCATTCTAACCATTATAATGACCCCGTCCTCCTATAGCTCCTCCCACCAGCCTCCACTGGTATTACCATACTCTGGGGAACTCCGCGTGAATGAATACTATGTATGTATACACTTTTAGAAAAAAGGTTCCAAAAGGGTCTCTGGCTTTCCCAATAGGACAAACGTTTTGCGTTTTGGTTATACTTGGAACCGAAAAGGGTTCTTCCCTGAGCTAAAAAATCGTTCTTCTAAGGGTTATCTTATGGAGACAGCCGAAGAACCCTTTTAGGTTCTAGATAGCACCTTTTTTTTAAATCTAAGAGCGTAGCCCTCTCCTCAGGACTAACCTTAGTCCAGGTCAAGCCAAAGAAGGAATAATGTTTTCAATCATAGCAGTTTGAAATTAACATCCTCTTTTCCTATAAGGACTTCCGTGTGTAGGTTGTGTTGAGATAAATCTCCAGACCGATTAACATTCACTGACAATTTCAGGAGCGTCTCTCTGCAGCAGCAGTAAGCCCTCTCCACCACCAACACGATGCCTGGGGGCCCTCAGCAGCACCTACTAAATCTGCACCGCCATTGAGAATGCCCTAGGAACATGCATGGAGACAGTAAACGGCAACATTGAACAACCCACATGTCAATAATATCTAGCTTTTATTGTTTCTTTTGTTATTTACAGATTGTACAAGGCAGTATTCATAAAGAAGTTTTAGCATAGTCTGTTAATTACGAAAGCTTTTATTGTTTCTTTTGTTAGTTACAGATTGTACAAGGCAGTATTCATAAAGAAGTCTTAGCATAGTCTGTTAATTACTAAAGCTTTTATTGTTTCTTTTGTTATTTACAGATTGTACAAGGCAGTATTCATAAAGAAGTCTTAGCATAGTCTGTTAATTACTAAAGCTTTTTTTGTTTGTTTTTCTCAAACGTAATTTTGATTACCCATAATCAAAATAATGCACAGCAGATTATTATTTTTGTGTTTTCCATAAATTGTTATTAAAATAAAATGTCATCTAGTTTATGATTGTTGTGAAGTTCTGGCACCCATCTCTAGGAGTCTCTGTTTTGTTCTGGCACCCATCTCTAGGTGTCTCTATTTTGTTCTGGCACCCATCTCGGAGGTGTCTCTGTTTTGTTCTGGCACCCATCTCTAGGTGTCTCTGTTTTGTTCTGGCACCCACCTCTAGGAGTCTCTGTTTTGTTCTGGCACCCATCTCTAGGAGTCTCTGTTTTGTTCTGGCACCCATCTCTAGGAGTCTCTGTTTTGTTCTGGCACCCATCTCTAGGTGTCTCTATTTTGTTCTGGCACCCATCTCGGAGGTGTCTCTGTTTTGTTCTGGCACCCATCTCTAGGTGTCTCTATTTTTTTCTGGCACCCATCTCTAGGAGTCTCTGTTTTGTTCTGGCACCCATCTCTAGGTGTCTCTATTTTGTTCTGGCACCCATCTCGGAGGTGTCTCTGTTTTGGTCTGGCACCCATCTCTAGGTGTCTCTGTTTCGTAGAAACTCTCTCTCACACACACACACAAACAAACACACACTCACACAAACTCTCTCTTTTCTCTCTCTGTCTGTCTGTTTGTCTGTCTGCTCAGTACTGTGCAACCACCCATAGAAGATTCAGCAAGGCTAGGATCCTTTGTATTAAACATCATGGCAAATGGGCATTAGCAAATGCTGGTAACAAATGAGTTTCCACCCCAATATGTGGCTATAGTTATAATAATCCTTATTAGCAAATCATTGGTAGCATTATTTCAAAAAATGTCATTCTCAACAGAACCATTTGTTTTTTTGTTTTGTTCCACTGTTCAGACCAGCATAATAAAGTTCTGAACCGGTCGAAGCAAAAAAAGTACCGGTTTATATCGTTCCTTTCTGTTTCTTTTGAACCTGTGAAATCAACCGTTTTTGAAAACATTTAGCTCATTAAATTACTTTACCAAACAGTGCAGATAGAGCAGGCAAGCTAGTTGTTTACATGCGTGATGGAGTGCAGTGTAGCCTATGGCGATAGATGCAACAGAAGTTTTGCGGGTGGGGAGAGAACAAGAGAGAGTTGAGGAGGAGGCTTGAAGCACTGGGCATCTTGTTATGACATGCATTATCTGAATTAGGTCCACATAAGTATACCTAGTAGGAGCGGCTTCTATGGAGGAACTTTGAATGTCCTTTGAGCTAATTAATTAACAAGCTTGTATGCGCAGAGTGGCACAAGAATTAAGTACACGTCTTACATTTTTATGATTAGTACTACCAATGTGAACGTGATAAGTTGGCCTATAGTATCCTTAACTAGCTGTGAAAAAGTGAATCCATTCTTCTCTTGCAAATAAAAACATCTATCTCCCCATCTTCTGAATCAAGCTTGTAATGTCAGTACAGTAGCCTATGCTTCTGAGGGGGGAGAAGCCTAAATACACACAGGCCAAGATTTTCAGCTTGCAAGCAGACATTGGAATAAGTCTCTGAATTACAGGAATGTATGTGACAGGAATGACTGGAATGTATTTTAACGTTATTAGCCGGTTCCCATGCTTTCAAAAGTAATGGTTCTGTTCCGGAACAATGTGGATCACTTTCGTTCCAGGTTCCATTTCTTTTCCTTGAAAAATGTTTGTTAATTTACGGTTTTCTGTTCTATTCCCATTTCCAACCCCTGATTAGCATAATAGTAAGTGTTGTTGTACTTCCTTTGTGACCTTATTTGACTGGTAATCAGCTCAATGCTAACTTGCATATTGTGAAGCATGGTGAGGTTTATCCTCCCCACTACCCCTCCCCCCAAACACACACACACACACACACACACACACACACACACACACACACACACACACACACACACACACACACACACACACACACACACACACACACACACACACACACACACACACACACACACACACACACACACACACACACACACACACACACACAGAAAACCTCAAACATATACCACTGTATCTGCACCTCCAAGCTGCCACTCTGCCGAGTTTATACTATTCAATCCTAATCCCCAGTTTTACTGTTAAAGTGTTAAAGCTTCGGAGTGACAGATCCCCCAGCCCACTCCTGCTCTGTGTCTGCCTTTCTGTGCTGCCTCCTATTTGAGGTACACACACACTACTGTGCTGTTGTTACTATAGCTCTCACTGTGCATGCAGTACAGTGCACCCCGGCGTGAGATGGGAATTGAGGATTGCAAGGCCTGGATCTGGATGGACTCAGCCATCCAGAGGTTGTGTCCCAAATGGCACCCTATTCCCTATATAGTGTACTACTTTTGACCAGGGCACAAATGGCTCCGGTCAAAAGTTGTGTACTATATAAGGAATAGGGTGGCATTTGGGACACTAGCCAGAGTGTTGCTGTGATTGATGGCACTGCTTGTAGCCTGACCTTGCAGCCGCTGGAACAGGGGGGAAAGATGCATTCACGGCCTGGATAATGAAGAGCTGTGACGCTCCCTGCATGGATGTGGTGATTATGTTAGGCCCATCAGTCAGCCTCTTGCATCACACAGTGGAGAGGAGAGGGGACCCCTTCCACCTTGATTTCCCCAGACACACTGGCTGTTCTCTATACACACACACACGCAGTGGTGGAAAAGTTGCCATACTTGAGTAAAAGTAAAGATACCTTAATAGAAAAGTAAAATGGAAGTCACCATGTAAAATACTACTTGAGTAAAAGTCTTAAAGAATTTGGTTTTTAATATACTTAAGTATATTTTAGAAATTACATTTACTTTTGATATTTAAGTATCAAAAGTAAAAGTATGAATCATTTCACATTCATTATATTAAGCAAACCAGACGGCATGATTTTCCTGTATTTTTTAAATATATCTTTTACGGATAGCCAGGGGCACACTCCAACACATCATTTAAAAACGAAGCATTTGTGTTTAGTGAGTCTGCCAGATAAAAGGCACTAGGGATGACCAGGGATGTTCTATTGATGTGTGTGAATTGGACCATTTCCTGTCCTGCTAAGCATTCAAATTGTAACGAGTTCTTTTGGGTGTCAAGGAAAATGAATACAGTCGTGGCCAAACATTTTGAGAATGACGCAAATATTAATTTTCACTAAGTTTGCTGCTTCAGTGTCTTTAGATATTTTTGTCAGATGTTACTATGGAATACTGAAGTATAATTACAAGCATGTCATAAGTGTCGAAGGCTTTCATTGACAATTACATGAAGTTGATGCAAAGAGTCAATACTTGCTGTGTTGACCCTTCTTTTTCAAGACCTCTGCAATCTGCCCTGGCATGCTGTCAATTAACTTCTGGGGCACATCCTGACTGATGGCAGCCCATTCTTGTATAATCAATGCTTGGAGTTGGTCAGAATTTGTGGGCTTTCGTTTGTCCACCAGCCTCTTGAGGATTGACCACAAATTCTCAATGGGATTAAGGTCTGGGGAGTTTCCTGGCCATGGACCCAACATATCTATGTTTTGTTCCCCAGAGCTACTTAGTTATCATTTTTGCCTTATGGCAAGTTGCTCCATCATGCTGGAAAGGGCATTGTTCGTCACCAAACTGTTCCTGGATGGTTGGGAGAAGTTGCTCTCGGCAGATGTGTTGGTACCATTCTTTATTCATGGCTGTGTTCTTAGGCAAAATTGTGAGTGAGCCCACTCCCTTGGCTGAGAAACAACCCCACACATGAATGGTCTCAGGATGCTTTACTGTTGGCATGACACAGGACTGATGGTAGTGCTCACCTTGTCTTCTCTGGACAAGCTTTTTTCCGGATGCCTCAAACAATCGGAAAGGGGATTCATCAGAGAAAATGATTTTACCCCAGTCCTCAGCAGTTCAATCCCTGTTCCTTTTGCAGAATATCAGTCTGTCCCTGATGTTTTTCCTGGAGAGAAGTGGCTTCTTTGCTGCCCTTCTTGACACCAGGCCATCCTCCAAAAGTCTTCGCCTCACTGTACATGCAGATGCACTCACATCTGCCTGCTGCCATTCCCGAGCAAGCTCTGTACTGGTGGTGCCCCGATCCTGCAGCTGAATCAACTTTAGGAGACGGTCCTGGCACTTGTTGGACTTTCTTGGGCGCCCTGAAGCATTCTTCACAACAATTGAACTGCTCTCCATGGTTGACAGAGGAAGAACAATGATTCCAAGCACCACCCTCCTTTTGAAGCTTCCAGTCTGTTATTCAAACTCAATCAGCATGGCAGAGTGATCTTCAGCCTTGTCCTCGTCAACACTCACACCTGTGTTAACGAGAGAATCACTGACATGATGTCAGCTGGTCCTTTTGTGGCAGGGCTGAAATGCATTGGAAATGTTTTTGGGGGATTCAGTTCATTTCCAAGGCAAAGAGGGACTTTGCAATTAATTGCAATTCATCTGATCACTTTTCATAACATTCTGGAGGATATGCAAATTGCCATCATACAAACTTGAGGCAGCAGACTTTGTGAAAATTAATATTTGTGTCATTCTCAAAACTTTTGGCCACGACTGTATAGTAAAAAGTACATTATTTTCTTTAGGAAGGTAGTGAAGTAAAAGTAGTCAAAAATATAAATAGTAAAGTAAAGCAGAGATACCCAAATAAACTGCACTTTAAAGTATTTTTACAACACTGCACACACATAATTACATTTTACCTTTATTTAACTAGGCAAGTGAGTTAAGAACAAATTCTTATTTTCAACAATGGCCTAGTAAGAGTGGATTAACTGCCTGTTCAGGGGCAGAATGACAGATTTGTATCTTGACAGCTCAGGGGTATGAACTTGCAACTTTCCAGTTATTAGCCTAACGCTCTAACCACTAGGCTACCCTGCTGCCCCGTAAGGGGAGAGACCCACAGACCTCTCCACCCCCGATAGGGTTATCAAAGTTTGGGTGCCAAGGGAGTCTCGCAGGACATCTGCTGCCCGTCTTCTGTGGTTCCAGACTGGTGCTCCAGTCCTCTCACATCTCGTTATGCATGCTGCATCTTAAACCAGAAACACAGGTAGGTGAGTGGGAGGAGAAACAGTATCAAAAACCAGAGGAGAACAAAGGCCTCTCTCAATAGTGTCCATGCCTCCCAGCATTATGTAGCCATTTGTGATGGTGTGGATACAGCATACTGATGAGGATAGAGGTCCAGGAGATTCAAACTGACAATGACACTGCCGGCCAACATACAGTATCTGTATCCGTCTAAGTTGATGTGTGAGTAAGCACATAAGAAGTTACAGTATATTCTTCTAGAATCAATTTACACATCCAGAAATGAATGTAGTAACTGCTGATTGCCCCTTTATTGGCATGACAATACATTATTGTGTTGCAAAATTGACAATGCCTCATGTCTCAAACTGATTGCATTTACACAATATATCAACAACTCAAGGCTGAGAAGCCCCTCTTCCTCTTCCTCTCCTTCCTCCTCCCCCTCATCCCCCTCTTCCTCCTCCTTCTTTTTCTACTCCTCCACCCCCTTCCCCCATCCTCCTCTTACTCCTCCCCCTCTTCCTCCTCCAAAACCTTCTCCTCCTAGCCCTCAACTTTCTCCTCCTCCTCTTCCTTGTCCTCCTTCTCCGCTTCCTCCCCCCTCCCTTCTCCCCTTCCCCCTCTTCCTCATCCCCCTCTTCCTCCTCCTGCTACACATGCTCTTCCTCCCCTCCACTTTCTCCTCCCGATCCACTTTCTCCTCCTCCTCCTCCTACACCTGCTCTTCCTCCCCCACTTTCTCCTCTCCCTCCACTTTCTCTGCCTCCTCCTTCTGCTCCTCCTACACCTGCTCTTCCTCCCCCTCCACTTTCTCCTCCTCCTCCTCCTCCTCCTATACCTGCTCTTCCTTCACATCCACTTTCTCCTCCCCCTCCACTTTCACCTCCTCTTCCTTCTGCTCCTCCTCCTCCTACACCTGCTATTCCTCCCCCTCCACTTTTTCCTCCCCCTCCACCTTCTCCTCCTCCTCCTACACCTGCTATTCATCCCCCTCCACTTTCTCCTCCTCCTCCTACACCTGCTCTTCCTCCCCCTCCACCTTCTCCTCCTCCTCCTACACCTGCTCTTCCTCCCCCTCCACTTTCTCCTCCTCCTCCTCCTATACAGGACTACATGAACCCTTTTTTAACATAATTGCTGCCTTCGCGTCTGTTTACTTAATTTATCTACATGTTTTATTACACAGCAGCAGCGCCATTATATATCCAGGGGATGAAAGGGGACGCCTGTGTGCATGTGTGCCTTGTGCCTTTGTCATTGACCCTGGATAGACAGGTCCACTGATAATGATCTGAGTGCCTAGATATTGCACATGGCGCAACTCTAAGTGGCCGTAAACCTCTGCTACCATTAGATAGCCACCCGCGTGCCCCTGCCCCCCACTCTTGCTGCCTCGCCCAGTCCTCTCTACCCCCATATAAAGAGGAGGTTAAGTGTGTTCAACGGACTCTGATAATAGACGCTTTGATAAAGTAATGTGATAAGAAGCTGCGTGGTCTCTAACATTCCAAGAACATACCTATCAATGCTGAATAAAATCAAGCAATTCAATTGGAAGAATATGACAGAGGAGCAACTAACACACACCATACAAAAATGGGACAAATATCTCATGATTTTACAACATTGTAAATGAATGACAGTCATGGGTGACACAGAGCACATAAAGAGAGTTTTTGAGAATATAGTACGTACATGTACACATGTACACAACAAAAGTCTGCCCAACATGTTCTTGGATAGAATATCTGAAGGAATACACCTTTACGTAATACACCCCCAGGAGATCAAGCGGTAATGAAGTCAGGAAAAAAAGTCAAGAACCTTGATAGGCACACAGGATGGCAAATCTGATGAAGACAGAATGGAGTTAGCCAAAGGCTGTCAAGGGGAAAATGCATTGCCAAAAGCACAGGAAAGAAAGGGTGATTTTAGAGGCCGGTCCAATTGGCAACAAATAGGCATTTGGACTTCCTCAAAGGGTTCCTTTAGTGAAATTGTTCTATTGCAATTTTTCAGTCTTTGACAAGGCGCCACTGTTTCTCCACGGGGGACCTGCGGTCAAACTAAATGGTAGTCTACTTCTGTAATGCATGCCTAAATGCTTTAATATATGCTTTCAAATGGATCTTAAATGCCATACTTTAAGTTCGCTGAAACTGTCATAATTCCCCATTCCCAAACGTCCTTCTTGCAGGAGATCTGACGAGTGAAACTACTTGATCCTTTAACATGTTCAAAATGCCTGGTCTCCTCCTGTGTGTAAAACAGTTGGAAATGGTTAGATAATGGTCACCTGACACATGAACCAGGGATTCCCCTGTAATTTGTGACGTGGTCCAGACTTGCACATGCTGTGACCCTGACACGAACCACCGTCCCCCTGTGGGTGGCAGTTGCATCAGCAGCCATCTTGGTTTTTAATAGAAGTTCAGTAATTGAAGTAAAGTGAACTGACCTCCAGGCAGGTTTTCTCCAGTTAGCCAAGCAAAATCAACTTAACAGTTAGTCAATTAGTCCATCAGGCTCCAGCGATTATTCAGTGTATAGCCTATTAGTTGGTCCGGTAGTGTATGAGTTGATTTATGTGCTGTTCGTCTTTCACAAAATATGCCGGCTGTATATGGATAAAAGACATTTGTGCTTTTAATGAAGTCATTCAAATCAAATGATGTTTTTTGTTATGGAGAGAGCTTTGCATAAATACTAGGAGTTTGAAATGCTGCTTGAATTGCAGGGAGTATATAAGGTCAGTGATGTCTCTCAGTATTTGAGTTTTGTTTGAGATTTGAGCACTACCATTAGTTCAGAAGACATGAATAAATATGAGTTACTTTTATGTATACTGTAGATTTGATGATCTATCTAGAGTTGTATATTCTGCTATCATTTTGGATGGTTTTAATTAGATGACGCCGCCAAGAAAATAACCATACCCGACTCCATAGTATCATATGGTATATTTAACAGTACAGTATGTGTGACCTTGAAACAGTGAAAACCAAAATGCTTCATAAAGTTCTACTTCTACAAAATGATTGAATCCTGGTCCTCTGTAGCCCATCAGTTGTGTTTCATACAATCATTTTCTATTTGGACTTTTCCATTCATTCCAATGTTAGAAAAAGTTATTTTCTTCACATTTCCCTGTTTGTGTGTATCACAGTGAGATTGCAAGGGGCTCGGACAGCTTCTGTCCACGTGGAAGTGTGGGGAGACCCCTCCTCCATGGGATAGATAGGCAGAACAGAGCTCTCTATCTCACTCTCTGACAGGCAGCTGTGGAGTCATGAATAACACACATACACCGCTCCAGTTCATTAATAATGACTCCAACCAACCCACCCTCCTAAGACAGAGGGGCTGTAGAAGGCCTATCTTAGCAACCACTCACATACAGTACATTTTAGGAACAGTACAGGAGGAACAACAGGACAATAGTCTGTGATTAGTCTTCCTCCTGGCTCTATAGTAGTCTGTGATTAGTCTTCCTCCTGGCTCTACAGTAGTCTGTGATTAGTCTTCCTCCTGGCTCTACAGTAGTCTGTGATTAGTCTTCCTCTGGTCCCTCCCTCCTTTCCCAATGAGGTCTGTACAGGGTCTCAGTCTCAGTCAGTGGCACAGAGGTCACTGAGATTCAAGTCGTCATGGCCAAGCATGTGTGTCATTATCTGTGTAATTGCCTTAGTCAAACAGGATGGATAGGTTTTATCTCTTTCAACCTCCCCTGGACAGACTGGATATGTCTCTCTCAACCTCCCCTGGACAGATTGGATATGTCTCTCTCAACCTCCCCTGGACAGACTGGATATGTCTCTCTCAACCTCCCCTGAACAGAATGGATATGTATTGTATCTCTCAACCTCCCCTGGACAGACCTGATATGTCTTGTCTCTCTCAACCTCCCCTGGACAGACTGGATATGTCTCTTTCAACCTCCCCTGGACAGACTGGATATGTCTCTCTCAAACTCCCCTGGACAGACTGGATATGTCTTGTCTCTCTCAACCTCCCCTGAACAGACTGGATATGTCTCTCTCAACCTCCCCTGGACAGACTGGATATGTCTTGTCCCTCTCAACCTCCTCTGGACAGAGTGGATATGTCTTGTCTCTCTCAACCTCCCCTGAACAGACTGGATATGTCTCTCTCAACCTCCCCTGGACAGACTGGATATGTCTCTCTCAGCCTCCCCTGGTCAGAGTGGATATGTATTGTATCTCTCAACCTCCCCTGGACAGACTGGATATGTCTCTCTCAACCTCCCCTGGACAGACTGGATATGTCTTGTCTCTCTCAACCTCCCCTGGACAGACTGGATATGTCTCTCTCAACCTCCCCTGGACAGACTGGATATGTCTCTCTCAACCTCCCCTGGACAGACTGGATATGTCTCTCTCAAACTCCCCTGGACAGACTGGATATGTCTTGTCTCTCTCAACCTCCCCTGAACAGACTGGATATGTCTCTCTCAACCTCCCCTGGACAGACTGGATATGTCTTGTCCCTCTCAACCTCCTCTGGACAGAGTGGATATGTCTTGTCTCTCTCAACCTCCCCTGAACAGACTGGATATGTCTCTCTCAACCTCCCCTGGACAGACTGGATATGTCTCTCTCAGCCTCCCCTGGACAGAGTGGATATGTATTGTATCTCTCAACCTCCCCTGGACAGACTGGATATGTCTCTCTCAACCTCCCCTGGACAGACTGGATATGTCTTGTCCCTCTCAACCTCCTCTGGACAGAGTGGATATGTCTTGTCCCTCTCAACCTCCTCTGGACAGAGTGGATATGTCTTGTCTCTCTCAACCTCCCCTGAACAGACTGGATATGTCTCTCTCAACCTCCCCTGAACAGACTGGATATGTCTCTCTCAACCTCCCCTGGACGGACTGGATATGTCTCTCTCAACCTCCCTTGGACAGACTGGATATGTCTCTCTCAACCTCCCCTGGACAGACTGGATATGTCTCTCTCAACCTCCCCTGGACAGACTGGATATGTCTCTCTCAACCTCCCCTGGACAGACTGGATATGTCTTGTCCCTCTCAACCTCCTCTGGACAGAGTGGATATGTATTGTATCTCTCAACCTCCCCTGGACAGACTGGATATGTCTCTCTCAAGCTCCCCTGGACAGAATGGAAAAGTCTGGTCTCTCTCAAACTCCCCTGGACAGAATGGAAAGGTCTGGTCTCTCTCAAACTCCCCTGGACAGAATGGAAAGGTCTGGTCTCTCTCAACCTCCCCTGGACAGACTGGATATGTATTGTCTCTCTCAACCTCCCCAGGACAGACTGGATATGTCTTGTCTCTCTCAACCTCCCCTGGACAGACTGGATATGTCTCTCTCAACCTCCCCTGGACAGACTGGATATGTCTTGTCTCTCTCAACCTCCCCTGGACAGACTGGATATGTCTCTCTCAACCTCCCCTGGACAGAATGGAAAAGTCTGGTCTCTCTCAAACTCCCCTGGACAGAATGGAAAGGTCTGGTCTCTCTCAAACTCCCCTGGACAGAATGGAAAGGTCTGGTATCTCTCAAACTCCCCTGGACAGAATGGAAAGGTCTGGTCTCTCTCAAACTCCCCTGGACAGACTGGATATGTCTTGTCTCTCTCAACCTCCCCTGGACAGACTGGATATGTCTCTCTCAAGCTCCCCTGGACAGAATGGAAAAGTCTGGTCTCTCTCAAACTCCCCTGGACAGAATGGAAAGGTCTGGTCTCTCTCAAACTCCCCTGGACAGAATGGAAAGGTCTGGTCTCTCTCAAACTCCCCTGGACAGAATGGAAAGGTCTGGTCTCTCTCAACCTCCCCTGGACAGACTGGATATGTCTTGTCTCTCTCAACCTCCCCTGGACAGACTGGATATGTCTTGTCTCTCTCAACCTCCCCTGGACAGACTGGATATGTCTCTCTCAACCTCCCCTGGACAGACTGGATATGTCTTGTCTCTCTCAACCTCCCCTGGACAGACTGGATATGTCTCTCTCAAGCTCCCCTGGACAGAATGGAAAAGTCTGGTCTCTCTCAAACTCCCCTGGACAGAATGGAAAGGTCTGGTCTCTCTCAAGCTCCCCTGGACAGAATGGAAAAGTCTGGTCTCTCTCAAACTCCCCTGGACAGAATGGAAAGGTCTGGTCTCTCTCAAGCTCCCCTGGACAGAATGGAAAAGTCTGGTCTCTCTCAAACTCCCCTGGACAGAATGGAAAGGTCTGGTCTCTCTCAAACTCCCCTAGACAAACTGGTTTCTCTCAACCTCCCCTATAACAGCTTGTTGCCCTTTCCTGCAGTCGATGACCAAAAGCGCTCCCTCTTTGATCTCATTGGTGAGAAATGATTCATATTTCCTGTGTATTCCTGTGTTTCTACTACAGTATATGTCAAACAGTTTTGTTATCTTTTAGTCTTCTGTGATGTATATAAAGTATACTATTGGGGTGCAAACTCAAAATGAAATACATTTCAACTTTATATCTGGCATGGTACAGGTGTCTTCTTTTCTTTAAGCACATAACCATGTGTGTGAGGTGTATACTTTATTTCAAAGTAGATGTCTTTAAAAATACCAATAATCACTCTGTGCAACCCTGATTTAGCCCACTACAATATTAAATATCCACCATCTTTCCTCCACTGTTTAGAAAACTATTTTTTATCCATAAACATTCCTTTTTGATCCCTTACTATTGGGTACAGTAATAATTCCAGGCTATTTTGCTATGCCATTACAGCCAGTCAAATAGACCCAGGCAAACAGTCCATTCCTTGTGTTGATTAATAGCACCAACCTTTGGAGAGAGCTTTGCATCGTTAATTGAAGGAAAGGCTACGTAGAATTAGACTGAGAAATGAGGTTCCTTGCCTGATGGTTCCATGCTTCCTCAGCCATCCTGGGGTGTGTTCACTAGGAACCAAAAGCCACCCTGGGGTGTATTGACTAAGAACCAAACGCCACCCTGGGGTGTATTGACTAAGAACCAAACGCCACCCTGGGGTGTATTGACTAAGAACCAAACGCCACCCTGGGGTGTATTGACTAAGAACCAAACGCCACCCTGGGGTGTATTGACTAAGAACCAAACCCCACCCTGGGGTGTATTGACTAAGAACCAAACGCCACCCTGGGGTGTATTGACTAAGAACCAAACGCCACCCTGGGGTGTATTGACTAAGAACCAAACGCCACCCTGGGGTGTATTGACTAAGAACCAAACGCCACCCTGGGGTGTATTGACTAAGAACCAAACGCCACCCTGGGGTGTATTGACTAAGAACCAAACGCCACCCTGGGGTGTATTGACTAAGAACCAAACCCCACCCTGGGGTGTATTGACTAAGAACCTAACCCCACCCTGGGGTGTATTGACTAAGAACCAAACGCCACCCTGGGGTGTATTGACTAAGAACCTAACCCCACCCTGGGGTGTATTGACTAAGAACCAAACCCCACCCTGGGGTGTATTGACTAAGAACCAAACGCCACCCTGGGGTGTATTGACTAAGAACCAAACCCCACCCTGGGGTGTATTGACTAAGAACCTAACCCCACCCTGGGGTGTATTGACTAAGAACCAAACGCCACCCTGGGGTGTATTGACTAAGAACCTAACCCCACCCTGGGGTGTATTGACTAAGAACCTAACCCCACCCTGGGGTGTATTGACTAAGAACCAAACGCCACCCTGGGGTGTATTGACTAAGAACCAAACAGAGGCAAACGGGACAAAATGTAGAGGGACTAACATTAATAAGAAACATTCATTTTCGTGGCAAAACATTTTGTAATACTTTGGTGTAATACTATGGTGTGCACTAATGAATACAACCCTGGCTTCAGAGCTGAAGAGCTGGGTGGAGACTAAAGGTGTTTTTTTATCACAATCAAAGGGGAGTGGAAGATCTGTGACGGAGGTACAGTGGCAAGAAAACGTATGTGAACCCTTTGGAATGACCTGGAAGTCACAACAATAGACAACCACAGTCTGCTTAAACTAATAACTCACAAACAATTATACATGTTCATGTCTTTATTGAACACACCGTGTAAACATTCACAGTGCAGGGTGGGAAAAGTATGTGAACCCTTGGATTTAATGACTGGTTGACTCTCCTTTGACAGCAATAACCTCAACCAAACGTTTTCTGTAGTTGCGGATCAGACCTGCACAACGGTCAGGAGGAATTTTGGACCATTCATCTTTACAAAACTGTTTCTGTTCAGCAATATTCTTGGGATATCTGGTGTTAACCGCTCTCTTGAGGTCATGCCACAGTATCTCAATCGAGTTGAGGTCAGGACTCTGACTGGGCCACTCCAGAAGGTGTATATTCTTCTGTTGAAGCCATTCTGTTGTTGATTTAGTTCTGTGTTTTGGGTTGTTTTATTGAGCTTCAATTGCCAGACAGGTAGCCTTACATTCTCCTGCAAAATGTCTTTAAAAACTTGGGAATTCATTTTTCCGTCGATGGTAGCAAGCTGTCCAGGCCCTGAGGCAGCAAAGCAGCCGCAAACCATGATGCTCCCTCCACCATACTTTACAGTTGGGTTGGGGTTTTTATGTTGGTGTGCCGTGCCTTTTTTCTTCACACATAGTGTTGTGTTCCTTCCAAACAACTCAACTTTAGTTTAATCTGTCCACAGAATATTTTCACAGTAGTGCTGTGGAACATCCAGGTGCTCTTTTGCAAACTTCAGACATGCAGCAATGTTTTTTTGGACAGCAGCGGCTTCTTCCGTGGTGTCCTCCCATGAACACCATACTTGTTTAGTGTTTTACACATCGAAGACTCGTCAACAGAGATGTTAGCATGTTCCAAAGATTTCTGTAAATCTTTATCTGACACTCTAGGATTCTTCTTAACCTCATTGAGTATTCTGCTCTGTGCTCTTGCAGTCATCTTTGCAGGACGGCCACTCCAAGGGAGAGTAGCAACAGTGCTGAACTTTCTCAATTTATAGACAATTTGTCTTACCGTGGACTGATGAACATGAAGGCTTTTGGAGATACTTTTGTAACCCTTTCCAGCTTTATGCAAGTCAACGATTCTTAATCTTGGGTCTTCTGAGATCTCTTTTGTTCGAGGCATGGTTCAGATCAGGCAATGCCTCTTGTGAATAGCAAACTCAAATTTTGAGTGTTTTTTATAGGGCAGGGCAGCCCTAACCAACATCTCCAATCTCGTGTCAATGATTGTACTCCAGGTTAGCTGACTCCTGACTTCAATTAGCTTTTGGAGAAGTCATTAGCCTAGGGGTTCACATACTTTTCCGACCTACACTGTGAATGTTTAAATTATGTATTCAATATAGACAAGAAAAATACAATAATTTGTGTGTTATTAGTTAAGCAGACTGGTTGTCTGTTGTTGTCACTTAGATGAAAATCAGATCAAATTTTATGACAAATTTATGCAGACATCAAAATAATTCCAAAGTGTTCACATACTTTTTCTTGACACTGTAGTTCGGTCGGTGGCGGTCATGGAGAGCCGATCGTGTGCAGTCCACCACTCTTCACCGATCTAGGCCACACACACACACCCACACCACAAACACACACCTCACTCCAGCTCAGCACCAGCAGCACAGGCAATCCATACCAGTGCGACCCTTCAATCAATTCACATTTGAGTTGAATGGTGATGTTTATGTCTCACTGATGACATAAAGGACCAGGGTCAGACTTTCATCAACGTTTATGAAAGCAGGCTTGGCGGTAAGGCTATAGCCCTGGTTGAAGGGATAGGGTGAAGAAAAATGGAGAACAATATCCATGTCTTATCCCACCTTTTGTCAAGGTTAATTTACAAAGCCATTCCCAGATTATACCTGTGTGATCTGGCAAGGCCTGTGATCAGAGTGTAAGACGAAGGTTTTAGCTGTAATGATACACACACACACACACACACACACACACACACACACACACACACACACACACACACACACACACACACACACACACACACACACACACACACACACACACACACACACACACACACACACACACACACACACACACACACACACACACCTGAGCCACAGGCAACTAAACACTGTGTTGTGTGTGTGTGTACCATTCCATCTTTCTCAGACATCTGAGAGATATGACTTCAACCATTGTCTCTGGCTCTTTCCATCAGTGCCAGTCCTATCTGAAACTATTGTATATTGTGGTCTAATATTGCAGTCGGTAACATTTGATCTAAATTAGGTCATTTCAAAAAGCATTACAACCCGCCCGGGGGATAGCAGAGGATGATCAATTTTCAACTAGAAATAAAAGCACCATAGAGCTTTGGTCAAATGTAGTGCACAATATAGGGTATAGTGTCCTATTTGGAACGCAGTCCTAGACCATCCTGGAGGTAAAGTGTGGATTGGCCTTTTTCAGAGCATATTTACTGTAGCCCTCTATATAAATCATATTTTATTTCTCATCTCCAAAATACCAATTTCACAACACAGACCCTGGTCTGACAGAATTTGTTTTTGGGGGGCTAGAAAGCTCCAAGTGCCCCCCCCCCCTCTTCTTCTTCTTCTTCTTCTTCTTTCCAATCTCCCAGTTTGCAGTGTCATCCGTCTCAACAATAAAGTGTGATTGAAGGTGTGCCTGTAAGGCCCTCTTTCTCAGGGTTTCTCTGCTTACTTGTCATTTTTCCCCTCCTATACCTGCCCCTAAGGAGCTGTGCTTGGAATTGCTTATTTGGCAACAAATTTGAGGGAGAAAAGCTTAGTCTGAGGCAATTGCCGAGGGGGATCTTTAAAAAATATAACTTTAGGTTTTCTCAATGACAGGGGGTGGAAGGCATGTCTACCACACACACACACCCCAAAAAGATAAGGAGAGATATATGCGGGGATGAGGGGGTAATTGTGATAATGAGAAGATAATGTGTCTGTTATGCTTAATCTAAAACAAGACGCTGCAGTGTCTATGTGGCCGCATTTTTGCCGCTCACTTGCTGATGGAAATGGCTTTGAGGATCTTATTATTCTCCGGAGAGCGTAAGTGGTGCTGCACATTTTGGTCTGATGCCCCAACAGGAGTATAATTAATGTGCAGGCAGGAAGCAGTGGGGAGGCTGAAGGAGAGGCCAGGTCACTGCACACTGTAATATATACTGAACAACAATATAAACGCAACATGTAAAATGTTGGTCCCATGTTTCATGAGCTGAAATAAGAGATCCTACAAATTGTCCCAGAAACCCGTATTTCTTTTAAATGTTGTGCACAAATTTGTTTACAAGAGCGTCTGTGTGTAATTTATTTATTTTACCAATGATTTTGTCATGTTATCAACAAAGCACATTACAGTAGTTTTAAAATGACCCGTTGTTTATTTGTGCATTTGAACAACAGCATAAATGAACCTATTTCACTTTTGCATGTAAACAGAATCAGCACTGCTGCCAATGGCAGGCACAAACACAACACGAGCACCAGGAAAACGCAACAAGCACAGATGCGACAAGTGAAAATAAATGATCTAAACTGGAGATAGGTAGCTGGCATAATGTGACAAGTATGATGAGCTCACCAGTAAATTTAGTTACACTTCAAATTGCCATGCAAGCTAGCTACCGGTAGCTAGATACAGCTTCCTGGTAGCTAGTTTCCCACTAGCTAGCATTTTACTCAGGGGAAACAAAAAACACTGTTGTGCATTGGGCAGCCTCAGAGACATTTTTTTGTTCGACCAGATACACAAGAAGGTTCTAGATAGTGTATCCCTCTCTTTTGACTGTTGATGTCAAGGTCAGGTCCCAGGCTCCCATTGACTGTCATGATTGTTTATTTACAAGTTCATTGCAATTTTCTTTTTAGTTCCATCTGTTCAGTACCTGATAGAGCAGACCTAGAAGACGGATGTTCATTTTGATGCCACAGGAAGGTCCAAAATTGATTGAAGTGGATTTAACAGGTGACATCAATAAGGGAGCATAGCTTTTCACCTTGATTCACCTGGTCAGTTTATGTCATGGAAAGAGCAGGTGTTCTGTACCCTTTTTTTAACAATACACTACACAAATAAGACAGACTTTTCTGGACATTTAAAACATAATCCTTGAATTATATAATACACATTTTGTACAAAAATATATATATACAGTACTAGTCAAAGGTTTGGACACACCTACTAATTCAAGGCTTTTCTTTATTTTTTTATTTTCTACATTATAGAATAATAGTGTAGACATCAAAACAATGAAATAACACATATGGAATCATGTAGTAATCAAAAAAGTGTTAAACAAATCAAAATATATTTATAACGCTCTCAATCCGAACACCAAACAAAAGACCAATGAACGTCACATTCCGTAGGATATGCAGAGCTAACAAAAAACAACATCCCACAACCTAAGGTAGAAAAACATGCTGCCTAAGTATGGTTCCCAATCAGAGACAACGATAGACAGCTGTCCCTGATTGAGAACCATACCTGGCCAAAACATAGCAAGACAAAACATAGAAATAAAGAACATAGAATGCCCACCAAAATCACACCCTGACCAAACCAAAATAGAGACATAAAAAGGCTCTCTAAGGTCAGGGCATGACAATACTTTAGATTCTTCAAAGTAGCCACCCTTTGCCTCGATGGCAGCTTTGCACACTCTTGGCATTCTCTCAACCAGCTTCTCCTGGAATGCTTTTCCAACAGTCTTGAAGGAGTTCCCACACATGCTGAGCACTTGTTGGCTGCTTTTCGTTCACTCTCTGGTCCAACTCATACCAAACCATCTCAATTGGGTTGAGGTTGGGTGATTGTGAAGGCCAGGTCATCTGTTCTTCTCTCCTTCTTGGTCAAATAGCCCTTACACAGCCTGGAGGTGTGTTGGACGACAGTCCATCATTACTTTACCAGCCTTAGACCGTTGCGCCACTCGGGAGCCATAGAAAATAGTACAAATAAAATAATAAAGAAAAACCCTTGAATTAGTATGTGCGTCCAAACTATTGACTGCTACAGTATATACACTGTATGTGTGTGCATTATTATTAGTTATTCGTTTTGGAATGGATGGCCAGTAATAAACTGGTCCTGAACATCTCTAAAACCAAGAGCATTGTATTTTGTACAAATCATTCCCCAAGTTCTAGACCTCAGCTGAATCTGGTAATGAATGGTGTGACTGTTGAACAAGTTGAAGAGACTAAAATACTTGGTGTTACTTTAGATTGTTAACTGTCAATCGTCAAAACATTTACACTATATATACAAAAGTATGTGGACACCCATTCAGACTAGCGGATTCGGCTATTTCAGCAACAGCTGTTGCTGACACGTATATACATTTGAGCCACACAGCCACATAGCCATGCAATCTCCATAAACACACTTTAGCAGTAGAATGGCCTTACTGAAGAGCTCAGTGACTTTCAACGTGGCACGGTCATAGGATTCCACTTTTCCAACAACTCAGTCAGTTAGTCAAATATCTGCCCTGCTAGAGATACCCCGATCAACTGTAAGTGCTATTATTGTGAACTGAAAATCTCTAGAAGCAACAACGGCTCAGACGCGAAGTGGTAGGTCACACAAGCTCACAGAACAGGCCCGCCAAGTGCTGAAGCAGGCAGCACGTAAAAAATTGTCTGTCCTCGGTTGCAACACTAACTACTGAGTTCCAAACTGCCTCTGGAAGCAACGGCAGCACAATAACTGTTCGTCAGGAGCTTCATGAAATGGGTTTCCATGGACGAGCAGCCGCTCACAAGCCCAAGATCACATATGTCAGAGTCAAGGCCCGCGGGCCACATCCGGCCCGCGAGAAGGTTTTTTACGGCCCCTGGGATGATCTTGATTTATTATTAGAACCGGCCCGCAGACCGCAGCAAGCCGGCAGCCCGCAGATCTTTTACACGCACCAATACTACATTTCCCACAATGCAACGGTGACGCACCGAGCAGTAGGCTGCTTCATTTCAATATTTATTGGCACAGCAGTTGTCAGCATCACAGTAAAATTAACTTTCAGATACCCATCAAAAATGGCAAAACGGAAGGTGGACACTGAGAACCGGGGGTTTCAAACAAGGTGGGAGTCGGAGTATTTGTTCACGGAGGTAGCTGGAAAACCTGTGTGTCTTCTGTGTGGAGAAAGTGTGGCGGTACTGAAAGAGTATAATCTGAGATGACATTATGAAACGAAACACGCGGACAAAAACAAGAATATGGACATGGAACAAAGGCTACAAAAGGCAGAGGAATTAAAACGAGGCCTCAAATCTCGACAGGCTCTGTTCAAAAAAGCCAAATCACAAGGCCAGGCTGCTGTCAAGGCCAGTTTTATTTTGGCAGAAGAGATCGCTAAATCAGCCCGGCCATTTACGGAGGGGGATTTCATCAAAAACTGCATGATTAAAGTTTGTGACGAAGTTTGCCCAGAAAAAAGGCAACTCTTTTTAAATGTGAGTCTGAGCAGAAACACCATTGCCGAGAGAGTAGACCAGTTGTCCATCAATCTAAAAGAGCAGCTTGTGAAAAAGGGAAAAGATTTCATTGCATATTCCTTGGCTGTGGATGAGAGCACCGACATTTCTGACATTGCCCAGTTGTCAATTTTCATCCGCGGAGTGGACTCCAGCCTAAGCGTGACAGAGGAGTTTTTGGCTTTACGTCCTATGCATGGCACAACTACGGGGCATGATTTGTATGAAGAGGTGTCAAGATGTGTAAATGAGATGGAGCTGCCTTGGGAAAAACTCGTGGGTTTGACAACCGACGGAGCACCTGCGATGTGTGGACACAGGAGCGGACTGGTGGCGAAGATACGGGAAAAGATGCAAGAGGAAAACACGACAGGTGAGCTGACAGCTTATCATTGTATCATACACCAGGAAGCGTTGTGCGGTAAAGCCTTGAAAATGGAGCATGTAATGAGCATCATCACGCGCACAGTTAACTTTATCAGAGCCAACCTCAAACAAGTGAACATTACTGTGCAATCACATATTTAGAGTTTTTACTCAGTTCAAGTTTAAAAGTTAAAGTTTAATATTTGTTTTCACTGCATGTTACTTCTCCTTAAACAAAGTGTTGTTTTTGATTAATAGATTTTTGCACTTTATTTTATTGTATTTCAATCCAATTATATTTTAAAAATATTTCAGTTGAGTGGATGATAGAAAATTGCTATTATTGTTTTTTTCTTTGAAGTAAATTTAGCCCACTTTTGCTAAAATAGAAAATATAGGCTACTGATGGTGCCTTGAATACCGGTTTCTTTCATTTAATGTTCATGTTATGGGGATTTTTATATAAAGGAAATTTGTCTTTTGTGTCTGTTGAAAATTAAAGATTACTGACAGAGCCATAAGAAAATATTGCTTTATTTATCTGATCATATTGGAATATATTTGTTAGGTTTTCAGTAGGTTCAATTAGGTTCACTAGACTATATGCGTCATTTAAAAAATGTTCAATGAACATTCGAACAGTCCGGCCCTCGGCTTGTAGCTAAATTTTTTATTTGGCCCTCCGTCCATTTGACTTTGACACCCCTGCCCAAGATCATCATGTGCAATGCCAAGGGTTGGCTGGAGTGGTGTAAAGCTTGCTGCCATTGGACTCTGGAGCATTGGAATCATGTTTTCTGGAGTGATGAATCACAGTTCACCATCTAACAGGCCGACGGACGACTCTGGGTTTGGCGGATGCCAGGAGAACTCTACCTGCCTGAATGCATAGTGCCAACTGTAAAGGGAAATCCATGCAGAACTGGTTTGTCGAGATCAGTGTGGAAGAACTTGACTGGCCTGCACAGAGCACTGATCTCAACCCCATCGAAAACCTGTGGGATGATTTGGAATGCTGCATGCCATCTGCATGCCATCTGCATGCCATCTGCATGCCATCCAGGCCTAATCTCCCAACATCAGTGCCCGACCTCACTAATCTTCTTGTGGCTGAATGAAAGCATGTCCCCGCAGCAATGTTCCGACATCTAGTGGAAAGCTTTCCCAGAAGAGTGGAGGGTGTCATAGCAGTAAAGGGGGGACCAACTTCAAATTAATGCCCATGATTTTGGAATGAGATGTTCGATTAGCAGGTGTCCACATACTTTTGGTCATATAGTGTAGATTCAATGGTTGTAAAGATGGGGAGAGGTCTGTCCGTAGTAAATAAATGCTCTGCTTTTTTGACACCACACTCCACAAAGCAAGTTCTGCTGGTTGTAGTTTGATCCTATTTTGATTATTGTCCAGTCTTATGGTTAAGTGCAGCAAAGAAAGACCTAGTTAAGCTGCAGCTGGCCCAGAACATAGTGTCACGTCTTGCTCTTCATTGTAACCTGAGTGCTAATATTAATACGATGCATGACAGTCTCTCTTGGCTAGTTGAGGAATGACTGACTGCATCACTTCATGTTTTATAAGAAACATTAGTGTGTTGGAAATTCCAAATTGTTTGCATAGTCAACTTACACACACCACTGACACACACTTACCCAACCAGACATGCCACCAGTGGTCTTTTCACAGACCTCAATTCAAGGATATGTACAGTATTATAAAGAACAATGAGTGCATCTAACTCCCTTCCATCTCATACAGCGCAAGTGAACAGCAACCTGGTTTCAAAAAACAAATAATGCATCATGGCACAACGCGTCTCTCCCTTTTGTCCTACTTGTTGTGTGTATGTACTGACTGTATGTACTGACTGTATGTACTGACTGTATGTGGAACTGACAGTTGCACACACACTACATGTTCATATTTTTAAATCTATGTAAATTGTAAAGTCTTTTGTCTGTTATTGTCTGTCTTTTTTGTTATATGTCGGACCCGAGTAAGAATAGCTGTCGCCATTCGCGTTGGCTTATGGGGATCCCAATAAAGAACATTTCAAATCCTGTTGAGTTAGCTAGGGACGATCGGTAAATTGCACAATGTACATGGGACAATATGTTAAAATTTCAATAGCTCCTTCAATGACTGAAAAACCTCAAACCAACTATAAATTGTGGAAATGTGTATACAAATATTAAAAGCATTTGCTTGTGCAACATGAAAATATTGTCTCATTTACATTGTGTAATTTATTGACAGTCCCTAACTAGCCCCGGAGATAGGCTATCCAAAGCCAATCCAATTTTGCCACGGTCGCACAAAAGCTGGCTGAAGCTAAATGGCAAAATCATTTCCCTAACTCTTTCCACCTGCGAACACACACAAGAAACACTCATAATCAAACCACACCCTGAAACGAACTCAAGTTTGAATTCATTCATGCCCACTAGCATTTCTTTATGAACCAAATCGAAATCGAGGCAAAATCAGCAAGTGCGATCGCCCTTTAATTAAGATTATCTCATGTTTTAAATTGTGACACTCTACCAACTGCTATGGTTAATTATTTCTGGAGATTTTGTTTCTCAATCCAAGCAAATATCACATGCATACAGTGGGCTGTAGTTGCATTCTAAATGGCATCCTATTACCTACATTTGACCAGGGCCCACAGAGCTCTGGTCAAAAGTAGCGTACTATATAGAGAATAGGGTGTCATTTGGGATGCATACAGATTTCAGTTTAATCTACAATTGGACATTGATTTTTCGTGGTTCCATTTTTCCATCTTCCATTCCTTTTCTTCTGTGCTCTCTGCTCTTTGGGTGGGTGGTTGCCTGGACTGCAGCAGAGCAGTCAGAGCTGTGAAGCAGATAAAACCTCTGGAAGGGGTTTACAAAACGCACTCCAAAGTACATCCAAGTTTACAAATGCAATCGATAGACCTCTCATTAGCCAGCAGTCTGGACAGGAAGGCCGGAACATTGAGGAAAATACCCTGTCTGGCAACGTGGTGGGATGGAGAGTCCTGGCCAGGTCCTGGGTCTATGAGCCGCCTATCAGCCTATCAGAGAGCAGAGCTGTGGCAGTAAGATGAAGATGGATGACTACTGGAGGCTGGAACTAGCACTCTTCAGATAAGCATTCTCCAGAGAGGGACAGATAATTTGGCTGCTAAATCCCCATCTCCCTTTGAAACACAATCAACCCCCAAGGTTGACTCTCTAGCACTCCAGCTACTGTATCCCTACTCCAGTGCATGGCTGTAGGCAGGCAGGCCAGACAAGAAAGCAGGAGAAGGTTGTCTGATTCGTCTTTTAGAACACCAAGGGCACCATGAAGTTATTTATTTTACAATGATTTTTACTGCGGTTAAAGCCTGGTCCCGTTTGAGTCTTTCTGCCATTGCCAAAATGTCAAGAGCTGGTCATAAACTGCTAACATAGTTGTGAATTTACTTTATGGTTTTGTCTTATTACTATTCAGGGTAAATGATGACAAAGAATGGTCGTTTAAAGTCAAATATTGATGGTAGTATACCGTTTTCAAGGTGTTGAGTAGTTCAGGCCCAGACTCTTCCATCTCTTTGTTGAGCTCTAAAACAATCTCGTTCCCAATCTAAAGTAAACTTTGCGTATTCACTGGAGGCAGTACTCGCATGAATACTTCTGCCATAGATGATAAATCTCTCTACACCTAATTTTCTACCATGCGAGGGAGCTCAATTCATCTTTGTGTCGTCTTTAATTTTACATTTGGAGATATAAACTGCAGGTCTAGGAGATGTCAAAGAACTTAAACTACAATGGGACTTCTTCCCTAAATTCTCCATCTTTGCATAGTTAAGCGGTTTGGCAAGTTTCTTCAAATACATTTCACTGCCTTTCAGTGACTGCCAGGCAGCCAACGAGTATAGTTCTGGTCAGAATGCCTTTTTAGAAACAGTGACTGTTTAATGATTAAATCGTGGGCATTTATTACATATTACTGCAACATATAGATTATGTTTTTGTTGCATAATAAGTACATAGCACCAGTGGTGGAAAAAATACCCAATTGTCATACTTGAGTAAAAGTAAAGATACCTTCATAGAAAATGAGCAAGTCCCCCAGTAAAATTCTACCTGATTAAAAGGCTAAAAGTACAAATATTTGTTTATATTGAATGTTTAAACAAACACTATACTTGCAGTGAAACCGCTCAACAACTGCATCACATTAGTCATCTTACAGACTCACATCCAGAGTGACACACAGAAGCAACCAGAGTCAATGCCCTGCTCAAGGGCACGTTGACAGATCTCCCACAAGGTCAAAAATGGGGACCCGAACCAGCGATCCATCAGCCACCGTCCCAAGCCCCCAAACGCTAGCCCTCCAAGATCCCCCCCCCACAGTTCCCCAAGAGCTGCTCCTCAACCATCCGAGCCCCCCCCCCCCTACACAGAAAAAAATAAAATAATTCCACCCCCTCCCCCAATGCACTAATGACCAACAAATGAACAAAAGAGAAAAAACACCAAAGACATCAAGGACAAAAATCATAACAGCAAGGCCAACTGAATATGTTTGAGTTCATGTATGGCACAATTTACCTGTGTGTGTGTTGGTGTACATGCACATGTGTGCATTGGAATACGAGTGTGTGTATATACATGTGTACAAACACCTGCACGGCATCAGCCTCAGGCAAACCGGCGTTAGATGTAATAACACTGCCCCTCACAGTGTCATTCAAACATACTTTTTTGTTATGTTTTAGTCTGACTTTATTTTTGATACTTTTATCTTTGACCGTCATTCTATCCCCGCCCAACAACACTCCCACTTGTCTCCAATTCCACGTCCCCAACCCTCAGCTTCCCTCAGCCCATCCCATCTATCTCTGCTTGCCACCCTCTTCGGATTTCTATGCACCATACACTACTGTTCAAAAGTTTGTAATGTCACTTAGAAATGTCCTTGTTTTGAAAAAAAGCATATTTTTTTGTCCATTAAAATAACATCAAATTGATCAGAAATACAGTGTAGACGTTGTTACTGTTGTAAATGACTATTGTAGCTGGAAACTGATGATTTTTGATGGAATATCTACATAGGCGTACAGAGGCCCATTATCAGCAACCAACATTCCTGTGTTCCAATGGCACGATGTGTTAGCTAATCCAAGTTTATAATTTTAAAAGGCTACTTGATCATTAGAAAACCCTTATGCAATGTTAGCACAGCTGAAAACTGTTGTGCTAATTAAAGAAGCAATACAACTTCTTTAGACTAGTTGAGTATCTGGAGCATCAGTGTTTGTGGGTTCGATTACAGGCTCAAAATGGCCAGAAACAAATAACTTTCTTCTGAAACTTGTCACTCTATTCTGGTTCTGAGAAATGAAGGCTATTCCATGCGAGAAATGTCCAAGAAACTGAAGATCTCATACAACACTGTGTACTACTCCCTTCAGGAGTGGGAGGCCCCAGTGCCTTACTGAGCAAGAGGACAAGTACATTAGAATGTCTAGTTTGAGAAACAGATGCCTCACAAGTCCTCAACTGGCAGCTTTAGTAAATACTACCCGCAAAACACCAATCTCAACGTCAACAGTCAAGAGGCGACTCGTATTTTGTTTTATGAATGCCAAGTATGTCTATTTCACCGTCAACCCATTTTATAGGTAAACTGCAGGGTAAAGTAAAAGTTGTATTTTTTAAATATCCAATACGTAATATTGTACACTTATCATAATGAGGTTTTAGTCCAGAGAGTACAGAGAAGTTATCTAGATCTTTAATGAGACATTGCAGGGATCTAGCTTGCGGACTTCACATAAAACTTGAGTCATCGGCACACATGGACACCTTTGTTTTTAAGCCTCTAATCCTCTAATGTTGTTATTTGATCTGATTTTAATAGCTAGCATTTCGATGGCCATAACAAATAGATATGGTGACAACTCCTCTTGACAATTCAAAACTCTCTGAGAAGTAGCTGCTTTTTACTCTTTAACACCTAAGGATGTTATATATTATATAATCACCAAAATTGGAAAAAAATCTAGGCATAAAGTCCAGTCTTACTTTATCAAAGGCCTTTTCAAAATCCACTTTAAATATACGGCCTGGCTTCTTAGACATTTCACAATGTTCTATTGTTTCTAGTAGATGTCGTATATTATCTCCAATGTATCGTCCATGTAAAAAACCTGTCTGATCAGGATGAAACCTGGTAAAACCTTTTTAATTCTGAGTGCTATGCATTTCGCTAGTATTTTTGGATCACATCTCTGAAGTGTCAGGGGCCTCCAGTTTTTTAGATAGACTGGATCTTTATCTTTGCCATCTGTGTCTTGTTTTAGTAATAGAGAAATCAGACCTTCCTGACGAGTACCTGACAGACTACCATTCCTATAGGAATAGTTAAAACAAGCTAACAATGGAGCTTTGAGTATATCAACAAATAATTTATATACTTCTACCGGTATGCCATCAAACCCTGAGGTTTTTCCAGACTGAAATGATTTAATAGCCTCAGAAAGGTTTTTGTCTGTAATTTGGCCTTCAAAGGGATCTTTCTGTACATGTGTTACTTTTCAATTTTTGTATTATTTGGAAAGAATTCCTTACAATAATCGTCATTCAGTTGGTGAGGATGAGATGGAAAAGAGAACACCTGCTTAAAATATGTAGCTTCCTCTTCAGTAACGAGTTTCTGCAAAATCTTTTTGTTAGAGTTCCTGTGTTTGTAGTGGCGTGCCGTGGGCCTGGGGGCTGGGCCTTCAGTGAGGTCCTACACAGTCCCACCCGAATTAATCCACCTCTTATTACCATCATTATGATGCCATGGCTCTAGACACTATACATTTAGACAGAAACGCAGTATAAAACCAGGCGTTGTGTCACCTTGAAATTGACATTTTTATTCATAGAATTGCAGGGGAAGAGTACAATACCTTTTCATTGTGCAGCTCCCGTTTCCCCGCGCGCTTGTTCGTTGAGCTGACATCCACTCGGGTGTCCCCAAAAGTTTTCAAAAGCACCATTGCTTGTAAGTGCCCAGCCATGTCTCATTGCTGCCTTGGTTAGACAACTCAAGTTCGCAAAGCCAGTGTGGCTCCAAACACCAAATCTATCACTTGCAAATAATAGGCATTCCCAGCAGTACAGTTTGCAGTGCTTCTCGGAGCCTATGAGCCATTGATAGCGCTCGTAGTTGGAACTTTGAAAGTGGCGAACGAACCCCTTTCCCGCCCGTGACAGGCTTTGTAGCGTCGGCGTCGGGCGACCTCTCCTGACAATGTCTAACTTTTCTTGAAAAGTTTGTCTTGAGAATGGCGTTATAATTATATCCTCGACCAAATCGATATCTTCTCCTCCTTCCGCCATTGTGGGTTAAAAAAACAGCTTAATAGTACGCAAATTAATTAGTTTATCAAATTCAGGTTCCTAGTTCTGAGGTTTGCATAGACCTGCCCATATAGTACCTGCCTCTCAATATCGGTAATCCAATCAAAAGACGTGCACGCACTACGCCTGCTAGCTGGCTCCTGTGTAACACTAGAGCCAGCCAGCAGGCGTACAATAGCCAACTCTAAAACTGATTGGTTTACACTAAATTTTCATTTCCATTCACTTTAAGCTACAAGCGCCCGCACTGTTGATTCTGAAGGCCTGAGGGCAGATTTTAGGCGCCTGGCAACACATGATGGCTGAATATGATTGGATAAAAGATCTAACATAAAGACCAGCCCTCCAAATCTCAACCTAGGGCTGGAAGCAGTGCAACCAAGAGGAAAGCTATGAAATTAAGAGTATTACTCTTACTCTGGGGAATCATTTATTACATATTTGTGGGAAAATATATATTTTTTAAAGTACATTCTGATGATGTTTAGGCCAGCAGAGAAGGCATTGCTGGCCCTGATGGCCCACCACTGTGTGTTTGAGATTCAGGAAGAATTTGGTGCATTTTTCTTCATATTCCATCCAGTTTGCTTTATTTTTGTAATCAATTGCATTAGATTGTTCTTGAATCAGTCCCTCCAGTTCTTATTGTTTTTCCTCTAACTTATTTTGTATCTCTGTAGTATCGTTTTTCTTGCTGTCTACAAGTATTATTAGCTCATGGATTTCCCTTGTTTGTCTTGTCTTTTTAGCCAGAAACTGCTTTTTTAAATTATTGATGAATATTGAATTGAATGACCTCTGAAGGTACATTTAAAGGTATCCCAAACACTAAGGGGATTTTCTGAACCTATATTATACTGGAAAAATTCAGTTATAAATGACCCTGTCTTCGTTAAAAATGAATTGTCCTCCAGTAAACTTTGATAAACTGTCCAATATCCCTGTCCACTTGAAAATTCTATAAGAGTTATTTGAAGACCAATTAGGTGATGATCCGATTGCATTCTGTCTCCTATTAAAACTGTTTTAACCTTTGATTCAAGAGAGAAAGAGACAAGAAAGTAGTCAAGACGACAAGCTTGATTAAGTCTCCTCCATGTTTATCTCACGAGGTTGGGATTTTTAGTCTCCAAATATCCACTATTTCTAATGTGTCCATCATATTTTTGATTTCCTTAAGGACACGGTGATGATAGTTTGTGGAGTTATTTCCTTTACGGTCCATTGAGGTACTTAACACTGTTTAGTCTACCACCATAATGATTTGATCATTTGTTGCCTGTAAATTCAAAAAAATTGAATAAATATTTTAGAAGAAGTATGGATCATCCCGAATTGGACCATATAGATTAATGAGCGAAATCCATTTTTCGTCCGCTTTCATATTGAAATGTTTTTTTTAAATTCCTTATATTAAGCAAACCAGACTGCACCATTTTCTTATTTTTAAAATGTATGGATAGCCAGAGGCACACACCAACATTCAGACATAATTTACAAATGAAGCCAGTGTGTTTAGTGATTCCGCCAGATCAGAGGCAGTAGGGATGACCAGGGATGTTAGGTTGATAAGTGCCTGAATCGGACCATTTTCTTGTCCTACTAAGCATTCAGAATGTAACGAGTACTTTTGGGTGTCAAGGAAAATGTATGAGGAAAAAGTACAATATTTTCTTAAGGAATGTAGTGAAGTAAAAGTAACAGTAGTCAAATATATAAATAGTAAAGTAAAGTACAGATACCCCCCAAAACTACTTAAGTAGTACTTTAAAGAATTTTTACTTTAGTACTTTACAACACTGCATAGCACATAGTCTGGTTGATGATCTAAAGTTGTGTTAAAGGATGTAAAGTTGTTGATCCTAGGATAGACAGTCCCCCATAACTCATCCAATATGAAAATATTCATATTATGCTCTCTGGAAAATAGTATTTTGTAGAATAAACCCAAAGGCCACTGTATTTCTCCTTATTTATATTGCTCTGAGCCCCATCTCTATGTCACACACACACACACACACACACACACACACACACACACACACACACACACACACACACACACACACACACACACACACACACACACACACACACACACACACACACACACACACACACACACACACACACACACACACACACACACACACACACAGTGAGTTTTCAGAGGTGAGGCAGGGCCACTGTTAAAGCTCTCAGGCACGTTTGTTTGTCACGCTAGTTTATCTACCCAGACGAGAAGATTTGTGACCTTTATCAAATCCCACCTGAAGTTTTTCTTCAAGTGTATGGTTTTCTATTTGTGAATTATAAACTAAATGCATCACTAACTTCTTCACAGAGCTAGAGGACCATGTGCTTCCTCACAGTCCAAGGTATATTTTTTGGTCTTCTCCCCCCCCTCCTTTCTCTCTCTTTCTCTTTCCCTCTATTTATCTCTCCTTCCCACACACTGTCTTTCCCCTGTCTCTCTCTCCCTCTCTGTATTTCTCTGTCTTTCCCCTGTCTCTTTCCCCTGTCTCTCTCTCTCTCTCTCTCTGTGTTTCTCTGTCTTTCCCCTGTCTCTTTCCCACACACTCTCTCTCTCTCTCTCTCTGTATTTCTCTGTCTTTCCCACTCTCTCTCTGTATTTCTCTGTCTTTCCCACTCTCTCTCTCTCTCTCTCTCTCTCTGTATTTCTCTGTCTTTCCCCTGTCTCTCTCTCTCTCTCTCTCTCTCTCTCTCTCTCTCTCTCTCTCTCTCTCTCTCTCTCTCTCTCTCTCTCTCTCTCTCTCTCTCTCTCTCTCTCTCTCTCTCTCTCTATTTCCCCTGTCTCTTTCCCACACACTCACTCTCTCTCTCTCTCTCTCTCTCTCTCTCTCTCTCTGTATTTCCCCTGTCTCTTTCCCACACACTCTCTCTCTCTCTCTCTGTATTTCTCTGTCTTTCCCCTGTCTCTTTCCCACACACTCTCTCTCTCTCTCTCCCTCTCTCTCTGTATTTCTCTGTCTTTCCCCTGTCTCTTTCCCACACTCTCTCTCTCTCTCTCTCTCTCTCTGTATTTCTCTGTCTTTCCCCTGTCTCTTTCCCACACACTCTCTCTCTCTGTATTTCTCTGTCTTTCCCCTGTCTCTTTCCCACACACTCTCTCTCTCTCTGTATTTCTCTGTCTTTCCCCTGTCTCTTTCCCACACACTCTCTCTCTCTCTCTCTCTGTATTTCTCTGTCTTTCCCCTGTCTCTTTCCCACACACTCTCTCTCTCTCTGTATTTCTCTGTCTTTCCCCTGTCTCTTTCCCACACACACTCTCTCTCTCTCTCTCTCTCTCTCTCTCTCTCTCTCTCTCTCTCTCTCTCTCTCTCTGTATTTCTCTGACTTTCCCCTGTCTCTTTCCCACACACTCTCTCTCTCTCTCTCTGTATTTCTCTGTCTTTCCCCTGTCTCTTTCCCACACACTCTCTCTCTCTCTCTGTATTTCTCTGTCTTTCCCCTGTCTCTTTCCCACACACTCTCTCTCTCTCTGTATTTCTCTCTCTCTGTATTTCTCTGTCTTTCCCCTGTCTCTTTCCCACACACTCTCTCTCTCTCTGTATTTCTCTGTCTTTCCCCTGTCTCTTTCCCACACACTCTCTCTCTCTCTCTGTATTTCTCTGTCTTTCCCCTGTCTCTTTCCCACACACTCTCTCTCTCTCTCTCTCTCTCTCTCTCTGTATATCTCTGTCTTTCCCCTGTCTCTTTTCCACACACTCTCCCTCTCTCTCTCTCTCTCTCTCTCTCCTCTCTCTCTCTCTCTCTCTCTCTCTCTCTCTCTCTCTCTCTCTCTCTCTCTCTCTCTCTCTCTCTCTCTCTCTCTCTCTCTCTCTCTGTATTTCTCTGTCTTTCCCCTGTCTCTTTCCCACACACTCTCTCTCTCTCTGTATTTCTCTGTCTTTCCCCTGTCTCTTTCCCACACACTTTCTCTCTCTCTGTATTTCTCTTCCCCTGTCTCTTTCCCACACTCTCTCTCTCTCTCTGTATTGCTCTGTCTTTCCCCTGTCTCTTTCCCACACACTCTCTCTGTATTTCCCCTGTCTCTTTCCCACACACTCTCTCTGTATTTCCCCTGTCTCTTTCCCACTCTCTCTCTCTCTCTCTCTCTCTCTCTCTCTCTCTCTCTCTCTCTCTCTCTCTCTCTCTCTCTCTCTCTGTATTTACCCTGTCTCTTTCCCACTCTCTCTCTCTCTCTCTCTCTCTCTCTCTCTCTCTCTCTCTCTCTCTCTCTCTCTCAGTTTATTTATTTAATTTTCTCTCCATTGATATCCCTGTGGTTTCAATGGACCATTGATCTCTATCAATTGGAATGACTAACTGATAGCGCTCTCAGGACTCCCGTCCATGTTCCACTGAACCATGATTTACCAATAACCCTATTAGAAAATAGGAGTTATTCAGAACATGATCAATATCTCTAGTAGACAATGGTAGTAATTCAGAACCATGATATCAATAAACCTAGTAAACAAAGGTAGTCATTCAGAATCATGATATCAATAACCCTAGTAGACAATGGTAGTCATTCAGAATCATGACATCAATAACCCTAGTAGACAATGGTAGTCATTCAGAATAAATGGCATATATTATTATATATTATGACATCAATAACCCTAGTAGACAATGGTAGTCATTCAGAACCATGATGTTAATAACCCTAGTAGGCAATGATAGTCATTCAGAATCATGACATCAATAACCCTAGTAGGCAATGGTAGTCATTCAGAATCATGACATCAATAACCCTAGTAGACAATGGTAGTCATTCAGAATCATTACATCAATAACCCTAGTAGACAATGGTAGTCATTCAGAATCATGACATCAATAACCCTAGTAGACAATGGTAGTCATTTAGAATCATGACATCAATAACCCTAGTAGACAATGGTAGTCATTCAGAACCATGATGTTAATAACCCTAGTAGGCAATGGTAGTCATTCAGAATCATGACATCAATAACCCTAGTAGGCAATGGTAGTCATTCAGAATCATGACATCAATAACCCTAGTAGACAATGGTAGTCATTCAGAATCATGACATCAATAACCCTAGTAGACAATGGTAGTCATTCAGAATCATGACATCAATAACCCTAGTAGACAATGGTAGTCATTCAGAATCATGTCATCAATAACCCTAGTAGACAATGGTAGTCATTTAGAATCATGACATCAATAACCCTAGTAGACAATGTTAGTCATTTTGAAACATTATATCAAATACCCTAGTAGACAATGGTAGTATTTTACAACCATGGTATAAATAACTAGTAGACAATAGTAGTCATTCAGCATTCAGGACCATGATATCAATACCCTAGTAGACAATAGTAGTCATTCAGCATTCAGGACCATGATATCAATACCCTAGTAGACAATAGTAGTCATTCAGCATTCAGAACCATGATATCAATACCCTAGTAGACAATAGTAGTCATTCAGCATTCAGGACCATGATATCAATACCCTAGTAGACAATAGTAGTCATTCAGCATTCAGAACCATGATATCAATACCCTAGTAGACAATAGTAGTCATTCAGCATTCAGGACCATGATATCAATAACCTTGTAGAAAATAGTAGTCATTCAGCATTCAGGACCATGATATCAAATACCCTAGTAGACAATGGTAGTATTTTACAACCATGGTATAAATAACTAGTAGACAATAGTAGTCATTCAGCATTCAGGACCATGATATCAATACCCTAGTAGACAATAGTAGTCATTCAGCATTCAGGACCATGATATCAATACCCTAGTAGACAATAGTAGTCATTCAGCATTCAGAACCATGATATCAATACCCTAGTAGACAATAGTAGGCATTCAGCATTCAGGACCATGATATCAATACCCTAGTAGACAATAGTAGTCATTCAGCATTCAGAACCATGATATCAATACCCTAGTAGACAATAGTAGTCATTCAGCATTCAGGACCATGATATCAATACCCTAGTAGACAATAGTAGTCATTCAGCATTCAGGACCATGATATCAATACCCTTGTAGAAAATAGTAGTCATTCAGCATTCAGGACCATGATATCAATACCCTTGTAGAAAATAGTAGTCATTCAGCATTCAGGACCATGATATCAATACCCTTGTAGAAAATAGTAGTCATTCAGCATTCAGGACCATGATATCAATACCCTTGTAGAAAATAGTAGTCATTCAGCATTCAGGACCATGATATCAATACCCTTGTAGAAAATAGTAGTCATTCAGCATTCAGGACCATGATATCAATACCCTTGTAGAAAATAGTAGTCATTCAGCATTCAGGACCATGATATCAATACCCTTGTAGAAAATAGTAGTCATTCAGCATTCAGGACCATGATATCAATACCCTTGTAGAAAATAGTAGTCATTCAGCATTCAGGACCATGATATCAATACCCTTGTAGAAAATAGTAGTCATTCAGCATTCAGGACCATGATATCAAATACCCTAGTAGACAATGGTAGTATTTTACAACCATGGTATAAATAACTAGTAGACAATAGTAGTCATTCAGCATTCAGGACCATGATATCAATACCCTAGTAGACAATAGTAGTCATTCAGCATTCAGGACCATGACATCAATAACCCTAGTAGACAATGGTAGTCATTCAGAATCATGATATCAATAACACTAGTAGACAATGGTAGTCATTCAGAATCATGACATCAATAACCCTAGTAGACAATGGTAGTCATTCAGAACCATGATGTTAATAACCCTAGTAGGCAATGATAGTCATTCAGAATCATGACATCAATAACCCTAGTAGGCAATGGTAGTCATTCAGAATCATGACATCAATAACCCTAGTAGACAATGGTAGTCATTCAGAATCATTACATCAATAACCCTAGTAGACAATGGTAGTCATTCAGAATCATGACATCAATAACCCTAGTAGACAATGGTAGTCATTTAGAATCATGACATCAATAACCCTAGTAGACAATGGTAGTCATTCAGAACCATGATGTTAATAACCCTAGTAGGCAATGGTAGTCATTCAGAATCATGACATCAATAACCCTAGTAGGCAATGGTAGTCATTCAGAATCATGACATCAATAACCCTAGTAGACAATGGTAGTCATTCAGAATCATGACATCAATAACCCTAGTAGACAATGGTAGTCATTTAGAATCATGACATCAATAACCCTAGTAGACAATGTTAGTCATTTTGAAACATTATATCAAATACCCTAGTAGACAATGGTAGTATTTTACAACCATGGTATAAATAACTAGTAGACAATAGTAGTCATTCAGCATTCAGGACCATGATATCAATACCCTAGTAGACAATAGTAGTCATTCAGCATTCAGGACCATGATATCAATACCCTAGTAGACAATAGTAATCATTCAGCATTCAGAACCATGATATCAATACCCTAGTAGACAATAGTAGTCATTCAGCATTCAGGACCATGATATCAATACCCTAGTAGACAATAGTAGTCATTCAGCATTCAGAACCATGATATCAATACCCTAGTAGACAATAGTAGTCATTCAGCATTCAGGACCATGATATCAATAACCTTGTAGAAAATAGTAGTCATTCAGCATTCAGGACCATGATATCAAATACCCTAGTAGACAATGGTAGTATTTTACATTTACATTACATTTAAGTCATTTAGCAGACGCTCTTATCCAGAGCGACTTACAAATTGGTAAATGACTATTGTAGTTGGAAATGGCAGATTTGTTATGGAATATCTACATTGGCCGTACAGAGGCCCATTATCAGCAACCATCACTCCCGTATTCCAATGGCACGTTGTGTTAGCTAATCCAAGTTTATCATTTTAAAAGGCTAATTGATCATTAGAAAACCCTTTTGCAATTATGTTAGCACAGCTAAAAACTGTTCTTATGATTATAGAGGCAATAAAACTGTCCTTCTTTAGACTAGTTGAGTATCCAGAGCATCAGCATTTGTGGGTTCGTTTGCAGGCTCAAAATGGCCAGAAACAAAGACCTTTCTTCTGAAACTCATCAGTCTATTCTTGTTCTGAGAAATGAAGGCTATTCCATGCGAGAAATTGCCAAGAAACTGAAGATCTCGTACAACGCTGTGCACTACTCCCTTCACAGAACAGCGCAAATGGTCTCTAACCAGAATAGAAATAGGAGTGGGAGGCCCCGGTGCACAACTGAGCAAAAGGACAAGTACATTAGAGTGTCTAGTTTGACAAACAGACACCTCACAAGTCCTCAACTGGCAGCTTTATTAAATAGTATCCTCAAAACACAAGTCTCAACATCAACAGTGAAGAGGTGACTCTGGGATGTGGCCTTCTAGGCAGAGTTGTGAAGAAAAAGCCATATTACATTTACATTTAAGTCATTTAGCAGACGCTCTTATCCAGAGCGACTTACAAATTGGTGCATTCACCTTATGACATCCAGTGGAACAGCCACTTTACAATAGTGCATCTAAATATTTTAAGGGGGGGGAAGGGGGGTGAGAAGGATTACTTTATCCTATCCTAAGTATTCCTTAAAGAGGTGGGGTTTCAGGTATGATATCAAATACCCTAGTAGACAATGGTAGTATTTTACAACCATGGTATAAATAACTAGTAGACAATAGTAGTCATTCAGCATTCAGGACCATGATATCAATACCCCATTAGCATTAGAAAATAGTAGAAAATAGTAGTCATTCAGCATTCAGGACCATGATATCAATACCCTTGTAGAAAATAGTAGTCATTCAGCATTCAGGACCATGATATCAATACCCTTGTAGAAAATAGTAGTCATTCAGCATTCAGGACCATGATATCAATACCCTTGTAGAAAATAGTAGTCATTCAGCATTCAGGACCATGATATCAATACCCTTGTAGAAAATAGTAGTCATTCAGCATTCAGGACCTTGTAGAAAATAGTAGACATCAATAACCCTAGTAGACAATGGTAGTATTTTACAACCATGGTATAAATAACTAGTAGACAATAGTAGTCATTCAGCATTCAGGACCATGATATCAATACCCTAGTAGACAATAGTAGTCATTCAGCATTCAGGACCATGACATCAATAACCCTAGTAGACAATGGTAGTCATTCAGAATCATGATATCAATAACACTAGTAGACAATGGTAGTCATTCAGAATCATGACATCAATAACCCTAGTAGACAATGGTAGTCATTCAGAACCATGATGTTAATAACCCTAGTAGGCAATGATAGTCATTCAGAATCATGACATCAATAACCCTAGTAGGCAATGGTAGTCATTCAGAATCATGACATCAATAACCCTAGTAGACAATGGTAGTCATTCAGAATCATTACATCAATAACCCTAGTAGACAATGGTAGTCATTCAGAATCATGACATCAATAACCCTAGTAGACAATGGTAGTCATTTAGAATCATGACATCAATAACCCTAGTAGACAATGGTAGTCATTCAGAACCATGATGTTAATAACCCTAGTAGGCAATGGTAGTCATTCAGAATCATGACATCAATAACCCTAGTAGGCAATGGTAGTCATTCAGAATCATGACATCAATAACCCTAGTAGACAATGGTAGTCATTCAGAATCATGACATCAATAACCCTAGTAGACAATGGTAGTCATTTAGAATCATGACATCAATAACCCTAGTAGACAATGTTAGTCATTTTGAAACATTATATCAAATACCCTAGTAGACAATGGTAGTATTTTACAACCATGGTATAAATAACTAGTAGACAATAGTAGTCATTCAGCATTCAGGACCATGATATCAATACCCTAGTAGACAATAGTAGTCATTCAGCATTCAGGACCATGATATCAATACCCTAGTAGACAATAGTAATCATTCAGCATTCAGAACCATGATATCAATACCTAGTAGACAATAGTAGTCATTCAGCATTCAGGACCATGATATCAATACCTAGTAGACAATAGTAGTCATTCAGCATTCAGAACCATGATATCAATACCCTAGTAGACAATAGTAGTCATTCAGCATTCAGGACCATGATATATCAAATAGTCATTCCATTAGATATCAAATACCCTAGTAGACAATGGTAGTAGACAATGGTAGTATTTTACATTTACATTACATTTAAGTCATTTAGCAGACGCTCTTATCCAGAGCGACTTACAAATTGGTAAATGACTATTGTAGTTGGAAATGGCAGATTTGTTATGGAATATCTACATTGGCCGTACAGAGGCCCATTATCAGCAACCATCACTCCCGTATTCCAATGGCACGTTGTGTTAGCTAATCCAAGTTTATCATTTTAAAAGGCTAATTGATCATTAGAAAACCCTTTTGCAATTATGTTAGCACAGCTAAAAACTGTTCTTATGATTATAGAGGCAATAAAACTGTCCTTCTTTAGACTAGTTGAGTATCCAGAGCATCAGCATTTGTGGGTTCGTTTGCAGGCTCAAAATGGCCAGAAACAAAGACCTTTCTTCTGAAACTCATCAGTCTATTCTTGTTCTGAGAAATGAAGGCTATTCCATGCGAGAAATTGCCAAGAAACTGAAGATCTCGTACAACGCTGTGCACTACTCCCTTCACAGAACAGCGCAAATGGTCTCTAACCAGAATAGAAATAGGAGTGGGAGGCCCCGGTGCACAACTGAGCAAAAGGACAAGTACATTAGAGTGTCTAGTTTGACAAACAGACACCTCACAAGTCCTCAACTGGCAGCTTTATTAAATAGTATCCTCAAAACACAAGTCTCAACATCAACAGTGAAGAGGTGACTCTGGGATGTGGCCTTCTAGGCAGAGTTGTGAAGAAAAAGCCATATTACATTTACATTTAAGTCATTTAGCAGACGCTCTTATCCAGAGCGACTTACAAATTGGTGCATTCACCTTATGACATCCAGTGGAACAGCCACTTTACAATAGTGCATCTAAATATTTTAAGGGGGGGGAAGGGGGGTGAGAAGGATTACTTTATCCTATCCTAAGTATTCCTTAAAGAGGTGGGGTTTCAGGTATGATATCAAATACCCTAGTAGACAATGGTAGTATTTTACAACCATGGTATAAATAACTAGTAGACAATAGATATCAATACCCTAGTAGACAATAGTCATTCAGCATTCAGTCATTCAGACCATGATATCAATACCCTAGTAGACAATAGTAGTCATTCAGCATTCAGGACCATGATATCAATCAATAGTCATTCCTAGTAGACAATAGTAGTCATTCAGCATTCAGAACCATGATATCAATACCCTAGTAGACAATAGTAGTCATTCAGCATTCAGGACCATGATATCAATACCCTAGTAGACAATAGTAGTCATTCAGCATTCAGAACCATGATATCAATACCCTAGTAGACAATAGTAGTCATTCAGCATTCAGGACCATGATATCAATACCCTAGTAGACAATAGTAGTCATTCAGCATTCAGGACCATGATATCAATACCCTTGTAGAAAATAGTAGTCATTCAGCATTCAGGACCATGATATCAAATACCTAGTAGACAATGGTAGTCAGCATTTTACAACTAGTAGACATGGTCATTATAAATAACTAGTAGACAATAGTAGTCATTCGGCATTCAGGACCATGATATCAATACCCTAGTAGACAATAGTAGTCATTCAGCATTCAGGACCATGATATCAATACCCTAGTAGACAATAGTAGTCATTCAGCATTCAGGACCATGATATCAATACCCTAGTAGACAATAGTAGTCATTCAGCATTCAGGACCATTATATAAATACCCTTGTAGACAATAGTAGTCATTCAGCATTCAGAACCATGATATCAATACCCTAGCAGACAATAGTAGTCATTCAGCATTCAGGACCATGATATCAATACCCTTGTAGACAATAGTAGTCATTCAGCATTCAGGACCATGATATCAATACCCTTGTAGACAATAGTAGTCATTCAGCATTCAGGACCATGATATCAATACCCTTGTAGACAATAGTAGTCATTCAGCATTCAGGACCATGATATAAATACCCTTGTAGACAATAGTAGTCATTCAGCTTTCAGAACCATGATATCAATAACCCTAGTAGGCAATGGGAGTCATTCAGAACCATGATATCAAACACCCTCGTAGACAACAGTAACATTTCAGAATCATGATATCAATCGCCCTAGTAGACTATGTTAGTCATTTTGAAACATTATATCAAATACCCTAGTAGACAATGGTAGTATTTTACAACCATGGTATAAATAACTAGTAGACAATAGTAGTCATTCAGCATTCAGGACCATGATATCAATACCCTTGTAGACAATAGTAGTCATTCAGCATTCAGAACCATGATATCAATACCCTAGTAGACAATAGTAGTCATTCAGCATTCAGGACCATGATATCAATACCCTAGTAGACAATAGTAGTCATTCAGCATTCAGAACCATGATATCAATACCCTAGTAGACAATAGTAGTCATTCAGCATTCAGGACCATGATATCAATACCCTAGTAGGCAATGGGAGTCATTCAGATTAATGATATCAAGAACCCCAGTAGACAATGGTAGTCATTCAGATGAATGATATCAAGAACCCTAGTACACAATGGTAGTCATTCAGATGAATGATATCAAGAACCCTAGTAGACAATGGTAGTCATTCAGATGAATGATATCAAGAACCCTAGTAGACAATGGTAGTCATTCAGATGAATGATATCAAGAACCCTAGTAGACAATGGTAGTCATTCAGATGAATGATATCAAGAACCCTAGTACACAATGGTAGTCATTCAGATGAATGATATCAAGAACCCTAGTAGACAATGGTAGTCATTCAGATGAATGATATCAAGAACCCTAGTACACAATGGTAGTCATTCAGATGAATGATATCAAGAACCCTAGTAGACAATGGTAGTCATTCAGATGAATGATAACAAGAACCCTAGTAGACAATGGTAGTCATTCAGATGAATGATATCAAGAACCCTAGTACACAATTGTAGTCATTCAGATGAATGATATCAAGAACCCTAGTAGACAATGGTAGTCATTCAGATGGATGATATCAAGAACCCTAGTAGACAATGGTAGTCATTCAGATGAATGATATCAAGAACCCCAGTAGACAATGGTAGTCATTCAGATGAATGATATCAATAACCCCAGTAGACAATGGTAGTCATTCAGATGAATGATATCAAGAACCCCAGTAGACAATGGTAGTCATTCAGATGAATGATATCAAGAACCCTAGTAGACAATGGTAGTCATTCAGATGAATGATATCAAGAACCCTAGTAGACAATGGTAGTCATTCAGATGAATGATATCAAGAACCCTAGTAGACAATGGTAGTCATTCAGATGGATGATATCAAGAACCCTAGTAGACAATGGTAGTCATTCAGATGAATGATATCAAGAACCCTAGTAGACAATGGTAGTCATTCAGATGAATGATATCAAGAACCCCAGTAGACAATGGTAGTCATTCAGATGAATGATATCAAGAACCCTAGTAGACAATGGTAGTCATTCAGATGAATGATATCAAGAACCCTAGTAGACAATGGTAGTCATTCAGATGAATGATATCAATAACCCCAGTAGACAATGGTTGTAAGGGTTTTCTGGTGAAAGAGAAGCGGACCAAAAAGCAGCATGGTGGTTATTCATGTTCTTTAATATATAAAGAAACTACACATGAGATAACTAACAAAAACAACAAACGTGAGAAAACCTAAAACAGTCCTATCTGGTGCAATCACAGAGACAGAAACAATCACCCACAAACACACAGTGAAACCCAGGCTACCTAAGTATGATTCTCAATCAGAGACAACTAATGACACCTGCCTCTGATTGAGAACCATACTAGGCCGAAACATAGAAATTCCCAAAACCTAGAAAAACAAACATAGACTGCCCACCCAACTCACGCCCTGACCATACTAACTAAACACAAAACACAGGAAATAAAGGTCAGAAGGTGACAATGGTAGTCATTCATAACCATAATATCAATAACCCTAATAGACAATGGTAGTATTTTACAACCATGATATAAATATCCCTAGTAGATAATGGTAGTCATTCAGAAGAATGATATCAATAACCCTAGTACACAATGGTAGTCACTCAGAATCATGATATCAATAACCCTAGTTGACAATGGTAGTCATTCAGAATCATGACATCAATAACCCTAGTACACAATGGTAGTCACTCAGAATCATGATATAAATATCCCTAGTAGATAATGGTAGTCACTCAGAATCATGACATCAATAACCCTAGTACACAATGGTAGTCACTCAGAATCATGATATAAATATCCCTAGTAGATAATGGTAGTCACTCAGAATCATGATATCAATAACCCTAGTTGACAATGGTAGTCATTCAGAACCATGATATCAATAACCCTAGTACACAATGGTAGTCACTCAGAATCATGATATCAATAACCCTAGTTGACAATGGTAGTCATTCAGAACCATGATATCAATAACCCTAGTACACAATGGTAGTCACTCAGAATCATGATATCAATAACCCTAGTTGACAATGGTAGTCATTCAGAACCATGATATCAATAACCCCAGTTGACAATGGTAGTCATTCAGAACCATGATATCAATAACCCCAGTTGACAATGGTAGTCATTCAGAACCATGATATCAATAACCCCAGTTGACAATGGTAGTCACTCAGAATCATGATATCAATAACCCCAGTTGACAATGGTAGTCACTCAGAATCATGATATCAATAACCCTAGTTGACAATGGTAGTCACTCAGAATCATGATATCAATAACCCCAGTTGACAATGGTAGTCACTCAGAATCATGATATCAATAACCCCAGTTGACAATGGTAGTCATTCAGAACCATGATATCAATAACCCCAGTTGACAATGGTAGTCATTCAGAACCATGATATCAATAACCCCAGTTGACAATGGTAGTCATTCAGAACCATGATATCAATAACCCTAGTTGACAATGGTAGTCACTCAGAATCATGATATCAATAACCCCAGTTGACAATGGTAGTCATTCAGAACCATGATATCAATAACCCCAGTTGACAATGGTTGTAAGGGTTTTCTGGTGAAAGAGAAGCGGACCAAAAAGCAGCATGGTGGTTATTCATGTTCTTTAATATATAAAGAAACTACACATGAGATAACTAACAAAAACAACAAACGTGAGAAAACCTAAAACAGTCCTATCTGGTGCAATCACAGAGACAGAAACAATCACCCACAAACACACAGTGAAACCCAGGCTACCTAAGTATGATTCTCAATCAGAGACAACTAATGACACCTGCCTCTGATTGAGAACCATACTAGGCCGAAACATAGAAATTCCCAAAACCTAGAAAAACAAACATAGACTGCCCACCCAACTCACGCCCTGACCATACTAACTAAACACAAAACACAGGAAATAAAGGTCAGAAGGTGACAATGGTAGTCATTCATAACCATAATATCAATAACCCTAATAGACAATGGTAGTATTTTACAACCATGATATAAATATCCCTAGTAGATAATGGTAGTCATTCAGAAGAATGATATCAATAACCCTAGTACACAATGGTAGTCACTCAGAATCATGATATCAATAACCCTAGTTGACAATGGTAGTCATTCAGAATCATGACATCAATAACCCTAGTACACAATGGTAGTCACTCAGAATCATGATATAAATATCCCTAGTAGATAATGGTAGTCATTCAGAATCATGACATCAATAACCCTAGTACACAATGGTAGTCACTCAGAATCATGATATAAATATCCCTAGTAGATAATGGTAGTCACTCAGAATCATGACATCAATAACCCTAGTTGACAATGGTAGTCATTCAGAACCATGATATCAATAACCCCAGTTGACAATGGTAGTCATTCAGAATCATGATATCAATAACCCCAGTTGACAATGGTAGTCATTCAGAATCATGATATCAATAACCCCAGTTGACAATGGTAGTCATTCAGAATCATGATATCAATAACCCCAGTTGACAATGGTAGTCATTCAGAATCATGATATCAATAACCCCAGTTGACAATGGTAGTCATTCAGAATCATGATATCAATAACCCCAGTTGACAATGGTAGTCATTCAGAATCATGATATCAATAACCCCAGTTGACAATGGTAGTCATTCAGAATCATGATATCAATAACCCCAGTTGACAATGGTAGTCATTCAGAATCATGATATCAATAACCCCAGTTGACAATGGTAGTCATTCAGAACCATGATATCAATAACCCTAGTTGACAATGGTAGTCATTCAGAATCATGATATCAATAACCCCAGTTGACAATGGTAGTCATTCAGAACCATGATATCAATAACCCCAGTTGACAATGGTAGTCATTCAGAATCATGATATCAATAACCCCAGTTGACAATGGTAGTCATTCAGAACCATGATATCAATAACCTGGCTAAAAATGGTAGTCATTTAGATCCATTATATCAGTAATCCTAGTAAAAATTGGTGTCATTCAGAACCATGATATCAAAAACCTGGCTACAAATGGTAGTCATTTAGATCCATTATATCAGTAATCCTAGTAAAAATCGTTGTCATTCAGAACCATGATATCAAAAACCTGGCTACAAATGGTAGTCATTTAGATCCATTATATCAGTAATCCTAGTAAAAATCGTTGTCATTCAGAACCATGATATCAAAAACCTGGCTACAAATGGTAGTAATTTAGATCCATTATATCAATAATCCTAGTAAAAATCGTTGTCATTCAGAACCATGGTATAAATAACCCTAGTAGACAATGGTAGTCATTCAGAACCATTATATAAATATCCCTAGTCAACAATGGTAGTCATTCTAATAAAACAGAAGAGGTCACAATTGGAGGTGTTGCAAATTGTGCTGCAGTTATTACCTCATGCCCATGAGCTCTTGAGCCCATCCACCACTAAACCAACACATACACTAACCAACACACTCAGACGCACGCACATACACACTCACACCCTTTAGGTATATGAGACTAATGATGATCTCCCGTTGTTAAAAAGGAAGACACACACACTGGCTGTTAGCCTAATGAGTCTGTTTTCATTCAAGCTATTTTACAACATCAGGACCACGGTAATTAGCACTATTAAATTAATAAAGTTGGCACTCCGTTACCTGCAGACATCAATGTCTGTCACTCTGTGTTTCCCTCGGCTAACTGTGTGTGTGCACAGTATGTGTGTATTAAAGAGAAGAGAAGGAACAGACACTTTCTTCTTTGCTCCAAAGTCTTGCTCTAAAGTCACAGAAAAGAGGATTCCAGTTTGTTCTGACTGATTTGAAGATAATATCCTCCATGATCAGGCACACTTTTACTATTCCCTTCTTTCTTATTCCCAGTGTTCACAATGTGTTTTATTGGTAATAAGAATCATCCCCCAGCAAATCCACTGAGAACTGTTCACCTGAGCATTAGTTGGCTGGCTGACACACTGGAATATAATGGGAGCAACCAGCGATGGCTAGCTGTATCTCTATTGGTCGACTCTCACAATCCTCTCTCTCTCTCTCTCTCTCTCTCTCTCTCTCTCTCTCTCTCTCTCTCTCTCTCTCTCTCTCTCTATATATATATATATATATATATATATATATATATATATATATATATATATATATATATATATATCTCACTCACTCTTTCCCTGTCTCTCTCTTCTATATACATATATCTCACTCTCTCTTTCTCTCTCTGACTCTATCTAGATCTTTCCCTCTCTCACTCACTCTTTTTCGTTCTCTGTCTCTGTCTCTGTCTCCGTCTCTCTCTATCTCTAACTCTCTGAATCATATATATCTCTTCTTCCTGTCTCAGTACCTTCTCTATCTTTTTGAGTCTTTTTTTCACTCAAATACTGCACACATTTCTCATTTTTCTACTGTATCTTCTTTCTCAGCCAGTATATGGTTATCTTGTCTTGCTCTCCCAGCATGAAGCTAAAGCTGAACCCAACCCACCCAGCACAATGTGAATGCCCTTGGCTGTTTCCACTGTGTCCCTACCTTCAGATGTGCAGTCAAGTTCCATGTGAATGCAGCACTGAACTGCATGTAATGGCAGTGAGGGAGCCACTGCCATTTTCCGCCTGGCTTGATACTCAGTTGAGTTGAGAAACATGAGAAAGAAGGAGGGATGGAGAGAGAAAGAGGGGGAGAGAACGAAGTAAGGAGGGAGGGAAGGAGAGAAAGAAGGGGAGAGAGAAAGATAAATAAAGGGAGAGAACAAAGGGAGGGGGAGAGAAGCAGAGAAAACCAACCATGTTTAATTTCTTACACAACCGGGTACTTAATGCATAACGACTGTCTCCCCTCTTGTCCCCATCAGAACTGCAGATCAGTGCCTGTGGAAACCCCGGGGTACCTCCCAAAGGCATCCTTGTCGGGACACGCTTTAATGTGGGGGACAAGATCCACTACAGCTGTGTAACTGGGTACGTCCTGGATGGGCACCCCCAGCTCACCTGTGTCACCAATGCGGAGAAGGGTGCCGTGTGGGACTTCCCTGTGCCCATCTGCAGAGGTGAGAGTCCATGCCCTGGCCTGTTAGTGTGTGTGTGTGTGTGTGTGTGTGTGTGTGTGTGTGTGTGTGTGTGTGTGTGTGTGTGTGTGTGTGTGTGTGTGTGTGTGTGTGTGTGTGTGTGTGTGTGTGTGTGTGCGTGCGTGCGTGCGTGCGTGCGTGCGTGCGTGCGTGCGTGCGTGCGTGCGTGCGTGCGTGCGTGCGTGCGTGCGTGCGTGCGTGTGTGTGTGTGTGTGTGTGTGTGTGTGTGTGTGTGTGTGTGTGTGTGTGTGTGTGTGCGTGTGTGTGTGTGTCATAACGTCAGTGACAGCTGCATGCTAACGATATGGGAGTGTGTCTGTAGAGATGGTAGGCTGTGTGTATGGCAGATGTGTAATACATTTGTCCATATGTGGTTGTGTTTCCTTTGCATCTGTGGGTGTTCATCTGTGAAAGTTTCTGTGTGCATGTCTGTGTCCCTTTTGTGTTTTTGTGTAACCTTTGGATGAGGTGAAAATGTGTGGGTGTGAGAGGGAAAGAGAGTGAGAGAGAGAGACAAGGAGTACATGCATGTGCGTGGCCATGTTTTTGCACACCGTAAGAGAGCTTTCTAACAATGTACACCATCCTATCATCTGGATAGTCACAGTGGATAGTTTTATTAGTTTTGAAAAATGTTCAAACAGTTTATTGGTAACATTTTCCAGTATGTGAGAACTCATACACTACATGACCACCAAGAGTATGTGAACACCTGCTCTTCAGACATCTCATTCCAACATCATGGGAATTAATAGGGAGTTGGTCCCCTCTTTGCTGCTATAACAGACTCTGTTCAACTGAGAAGGCTTTCCACTAGAAGTTGGAACATTGCTGCAGAGACTTGCTTACATTCAGCCACAAGGGCGTTAGTGAGGTCAGGCACTGATGTTGGGCAATTAAGCCTGGCTTGCAGTTCATCCCAAAGGTGTTCAATGGGGTTGAGCTCAGAGCTATGTGCAGGCCAGTCAAGTTCTTCCACACCGATCTTGACAAACTATTATTATTATAATATTTTTTTGTAGTACTTTTACCCCTTTTTCGTGATATCCAATTGGTAGTTTGTCTTGTCCCATCGCTGCAACTCCCCTAACGACTCAGGAGAGGCAAAGGACAGGAGCCATGCATCCTCCAAAACACGATCCTGCCAAGCCGCACTGCTTCTTGACACACTGCTCACTTAACCTAGAAGCCAGCTGCACCAATGTGTCGGAGGAAACACCGTCCAGCTGGCGACCAAAGTCAGCTTGCATCCCGGCCGGCCAAACCCTCCTCTAACTCGGACTACACTGGGCCCAACCCTCCCCTAACCCGGTCTACACTGGGCCAAACCCTCCCCTAACCCGGACTACACTGGGCCCAACCCTCCCCTAACCCGGTCTACACTGGGCCAAACCCTCCCCTAACCCAGACTACACTGGGCCCAACGATCCCCTAACCCGGACCACACTGGTCCAAACCCTCCCCTAACCCGGACCACACTGGGCCAAACCCTCCCCTAACCCAGACCACACTGGGCCAAACCCTCCCCTAACCCGGACCACACTGGGCCAAACCCTCCCCTAACCCGGACCACACTGGGCAAATAGTGCGCCGCCTCATGGGTCTCCGAGTCTGGGATCGAACTGCGATGCAGTGCCTTAGACCGCTATGACACTCGGGAGGCCACTCTACAAACTCTTTCTGTATGAACTTCGCTTGCACAGGGGCATTGTCATGCTGAAGCAGGAAAGGTCCTTCCCCAATCTGTTGCCACAATGTTGGAAGCACGGAATCATCTACAATGTCATTGTATGCTGTAGCGTTTAGATTTCCCTTCACTGGAACTAAGGGGCTTAGCACAAAGCATGAAAAACAGCCCCAGACCATTATTCCTCCTGCACCAAACTTTACAGTTGGCGCTATGCAGCATTCTTCTGACATCCGCCAAACCCAGATTCACCCATCAGACTGTCAGATGGTGAAGTGTGATTCATCACTCCAGAGAACACGTTTACACTGCTTCAGAGTCCAATGGCGGTGAGCTTTACAAATAAAATCCAACTTTATTTGTCACATGACCGTGAAATGCTTACTTACAAGCCATTAACCAACAGTGCAGTTCAAGAAGAACACATTTATCCAGTAAACTAAACTAAAAAGTCATAATAAAAAGTAACACAATAAGAATAACAATAACAATAACAAGGCTATATACAGGGGGCACCGGTACCGAGTCAGTGTGTGGGGGTACAGGTTAGTTAAGGTAATTTGTACATGTAGGTAGGGGTGAAGTGACTATGCAAAGATAATAAACAGCCAGTAGCATAAGTGTACAAAAGGGAGGGGGTTGTCAATGTAAAATGTCCGGTGGTGATTATATTAATTGTTCAGCAGTCTTATGGCTTGGGGGTAGAAGTTGCTGAGGAGTCTTTTGGTCCTAGACTTGGTAGCAGAGAAAACTATCTGGAGTCTCTGACAATTTTATGGGCTTTCCTCCGACACCGACTATTATATAGGTCCTGGATGACAGGAAGCTTGGCCCCAGTGAATTCCTTGGCTGTTCGCACTACCCTCTGTAGCGCCTTACGGTCAGATGCCATGCAGTTGCCATACCAGGCGGTGATGCACTTATTGATGAAGCTGATGACTGAGGTGGTGTAGTCCTCAATGCCATTAGATGAATCCAGGGAACATATTCCAGTCTGTGCTAGTAAAACAGTCCTGTAGTGTTGCATCCGCGTCATCTGACCACTTCCGTATTGAGTGAGTCACTGGTACTTCCTGCTTTAGTTTTTGCTTGGAAGCAGGAATCAGGAGGATAGAATTATGGTCAGATTTGACAAATGGGGGGTGGGGGTGAGCTTCGTATGCATCTCTGTGTGTGGGGTAAAGGTGGTCTAGGATTTTTTATATCTCTGGTTGCACATGTGACATGCTGGTAAAAAAATGTGGTAAAAATGATTTAAGTTTGCCTGCCTTAAAGTCCCCGGCTACTAGGAGCGTCGCTTCTGGGTGAGCATTTTCTTATTTGCTTATGGCCTTATAGAGTTGGTTGAGAGCTGTCTTAGTGCTGGCTTCGTTCTGTGGTGGTAAATAGATGGCTACGAATAAAACTGACGTTTTTTACGAGCTACGCACTTCAGCCCTCGCGGTCCCGTTCTGTGAGCTTGTGTGACCTACCAATTTGCAGCTGACCCGTTGTTTCTCCTAGACGTTTCCCCTTCACAACAGCAATTACAGACTGGGGCAGCTCAAGCAGGGCATAAATTTGACGTACTAACTTGTTGGAAAGGTGGCATCTTATGACTGTGCCACGTTGAAAGTCACTGAGCTCTTCAGTAAGGCCATTCTACTGCCAATGTTTGTCTATGGCGATTGCATGGCTGTGTGCTCGATTTTATACATCTGCCAGCAACAAGTGTTACTAAAATAGCTGAATCCGCTCATTTGAAGGGGTGTCCACATACTTTTGTATATGTAGTGTATTTCAGAGCGCCATCTATAGAAAAGGCTGTCTCCTCTGCCACTGTGAGTCAACTGAGATGGCAGTAAACACAGAATAGAATCACAGTTGTGAGCAGACAGGAGATTTTCCATAAGAGCTGTGGAAAGTTATTCATAAACCACGACATTATCAGCATATAGGAACACACACACATACACCATCAGCATACAGAGGAAGAAGCCTGTGATCTGCTGCACTTGCTTTAAACACATCCAGATGTATTGTTCCTGTGTTGGGGCCAATTATAATGTGCATTATCCATGACCATTTTCAAATAAGAGCCTCTTCATAGACATCCGTGTGCCTCCGCCTGATATGTCCTTCATGATGAGTCTGAGATGAAAGCAACGTGCATCATCTTGCCTTTCTGTCTGATGCACACTGGATAGAATTACCAGTTAGCCCCAGTCAATTGCACAATAAGTATTAATGTTACCCCTCCCTCTGGCAATGCAACACCATCCTACAAATAAGTGCATATTAAAATAAACCATTAAGTGATCCGTAATTCAACAAGGTTGTTTATAAAAAGGTGAAATGAAACAGAAATTGAGAAAATAAACTCAGATCCATCGGCATTACGAACCTATTATCTGTGTCGGCCTATGGTCATTCAGCATGTGGTTATGAATAAGCACAGAGTAATGTGAGGCTGTGGTCAAAAGTAGTGCACTATAAAAGGAATAAGGTGCCATTTAGGATGCAACATAACAGGATGTTAAATATACTGTATACTGTACAATACAATCATTTTCATGTTGTCCTCATGACATTGGTTGTGAATAGGTTATTCACTTTGTAGTCCATTCTTTCTGCATTTCAATCACTCTACAATCCTTCAGGGTGACTTCTGGTAATGAATAAGTACTAAGTGACTTTAGCTCAGTGAAATGACAGAAGTAAAGTGTCAATCACAAATCACATACAGTATGTGTTCAGGACGTTGTGTGACACAAAACTGAACCGTAACCTACATGCTCTTAATAGATATTCAGCATGCAATTTGTTGTCCCAGATCAGATCATGTGATACCTCTTTACATCTGGAATTCAATCACCAATCATTTCCTGTTTAAATAGAAGACAAACTCAAAATGGCCTCCACATCTTTAGTAGAAGGCGGGAGGCCATCGGTTCCATCACAATCGGCCGGGTGAATTATCTCGAGTAAAGCAATTTATGCATAACCACAAGCAAGCATTCGGAAGATCATCTAGAAATGTACATTCTGACTGGGGCTTGTGCTCTTTGTATATTAGTGGGCCAGGGAGCCACTCGCTGAGGGCTAATGTGATGAGAATCTCAATGGCTGATCTGCTGCCTGCCAAGACCCTGGCATTGGTACAAATTGATTTTTTGCAGGCATTCTTCAACCCTCAAATAGAAATGAGAGACTATTTTGCTGAGTTGAAGGCCAACTACCCATTCCCTGGACATTATAAGATGCGCATTTGCCTTGCATGAATGTTTGAGGGGAGGAAAGTAATACGTACACTGACAAAACTCCAAATTAGATTGGCTTGGATTTGAATGGGAAATACACACTGCTGTGTGTGTCTGTGTGTGCTCTGTAAAAAAGTTTCAACCAAGTACTGTATTATTAAGTAACTGGTTCCACACTCTTGGTTACTCAACTTTTCGGTCAAAGTGCTACCTAAACTTAATATGTTTAGTTGGCCCAAACTTAGCTCCAACATGAGAAAACGTACACAAAAATGTCATCAACTTAAAATTGAGTGTTTGCTCCAATTGTCTCATAATGTTCATTCAACTAGAAATTATTATGACTTGAGCATCTTACCCCCCCCCCAAAAAAAGACTATAGAACTAGTTACACAAACACAGTGCTTAAAACATACAATATTTTCAACAAGTTGACGTATATGATTATATTGTGCGTGTTCATATATACAGTAATTAATATTCAACATGTCCTCACCTCGGATTTGAACTTACAACTCTTAATTCACAGCAGTTGCGATTTTGGCAGGTAAATCTTGATGGGCCAAAAAATTCAAATGTGGGATGCATTCCAGCAAAGCCATTACACTACACAACACTAAACAATACATGAATTGCACTACACCACTGCTACACCTGGCTATCAGCAAGCCTTGTCTGGCAGCGAAACAGTTCATTCAGCCTCATTTACTGCCTTTAAATAAAATCATAGCTGATATGACTGACTTGCTGAAAGAAATGTGGTTTCTACTGACTTTGAAGATGTACAAACTACGGCATAAGAGGATGACAAGCGGAAAAGAGGCAATACGTCATTTCGATTAAGACATTAATGCGCGAGCTAGCACGGACATAGTCAATATAACTATTTGTTCAGCACCTTTGAAATGTACAGGGACAGAATTCAGAAATGGGCCGTTCTTACAGTATTCTCCCTGTACACCAAGTCAGAACCGTAAGATAAATGAAAATCTAATCAAAGTTTATTTGTCACGTGCGCTGAAAACAACAGGTGTAGACCTTACAATTAAATGCTTACTTACAGGCTCTAACCAATAGTGCAGAAAATGTATTAGATGAAGGGGGCATATAAGCAGACAATGAAAGCTCTTACAATATTTGATGATTACATTTCTCAAAAAGAGGAACACCACCAAGGCTACATGAGCACCACCAAGTCAGAACAGTAGGCAAAATTAAGAGGTGAAAATAGACTAAATTATAAGGGTGAGGCACATGTGCTGCTAACAGATTACTACACAGCATACATTTAGTGTTACTTTCTTTGCTACAGTATACATATCTCATTTATGCAGAAACATACAATACATTTTTGCACTCATCTTGTTGTGCTGTGCTCACTTAAACAGGAATTTGGCGCGGCAGTCTTTGTGGTCAAATTTTGTCATCAAACTTTGTCATCAAAGTCTGGATTTACTCTGGATTTATGGTGCTTTCAAGACAACAGGAAACTCAGATCGTAGCTCTAGAAAGAGGCCCAAGTTCCCGATTTACAATTCCGAGTTGGATGAAAGTTCAAAATGTATTTTCCCAGTCATAGCACATTTTTGTCTTGCACTCACTAAAGTCAGATTTTGCAATTCAGAATTATCAGTTGATTTGAGAGCAACACAAATCATGCTTGACAGTATGGCCAATGTTGAATGTTTATAATTTTAAACTAGGAAAAGAGACCCTTAATCTTAGCAGGCTAATTGCAGGCTAATGATTGCTTTGCAATGCTTGCAGTTAGCCACTGATTCCTTCCAAACCACTCATTGTTGAATTTGCAATTTCCAACTTGTTGAGTAATGTTTATGTCCAGTGGCCGATGAGCACTGATACATTTGATCTAGAATTTCTCTTCATATGACAAGGATTAAAAAGGATTTGCCAGTAGATTGTCGACTTGATGTTGTCCAATCAAAGTCCAATCAAAGCTACTGTAGATATAACGTGATCCTTTTATCTTTGGCCAATGACATTGAGCCTTCTTGGATGGGCACTTCTTATGTAACTCTATGGCAGCACCCCTAGAGCTCTACCCTTATACTTGGCAGTGATGAAGTGTACCCATGAGGGACTGTCACGCCCTGACCTTAGAGAACCATTTCATTTCTCTGTTTGGTTAGGTCAGGGTATGATGTGTGGTGGGCATTCTATGTTTTGTTTTCTATGTTTCTTTATTTCTATGTTTTTTTAATTTTTTATTATTTTTTTTTATGCCATTTAGCAGACGCTTTTATCCAAAGCGACTTACAGTCATGTGTGCATACATTCTACGTATGGGTGGTCTCGGGGATCGAACCCACTACCCTGGCATTACAAGCGCCATGCTCTACCAACTGAGCTACAGGTATGGTTCTCAATCAGGGACAGCTGTCTATCGTTGTCTCTGATTGGGAATCATACATAGGTAGCCCATTTTCCCTTTCAGTGTGGGTAGTTGACTTTGTTAGAGGCATCATAGCCCTGTGAAGCTTCACGGTCGTGCCTTTGTTTTGTTGGCGTCATTTACCTAAATAAAAAGAACATGTACGCTCGCTGCGCTTTGGTCCACTTATTCCTTCTAGGAAGATGACAGTGACAGAACACAGTGCCAATCACGGGTTGCTGGGTTGCCCAACCACAACAGAAAGCTCTAAGCTAGGCTGAAACACCTGCATTTTGGAGAGGCCTTACTTAAGAAAACAAAAAAGAGACCATGTTTGTATTCAGCTTTATTAACTAAATTATGTTTTTGTTTTTTTACATTGTTTGCAAACTAATATGCGACAGGTATTAATGCCAAAATAGCATGCAAAACAGGCAAGCCCCCCCCCAAAAAAAAAGAAGAAAAAAAAGAAAATGTGGGGTTCAAAACTTCCCTGAATGACAGGTCACCACTGTTGTTACGCCACCATTACTGTATAAATTAACATGCACAATGTCAACATGTGTCAAATATATGCGTAGAAAACATTGTATGATAAAAGTACGGTATGTGTAACCAGTTGCACAGCCTGTTTTAATTAAGATGCCTAACTTATAATCTATATTTATGAGACAATTTTAAAATGACTGAATGCTTGCCAACGTTTTGGCCGACTCTTTTTTTCAGGTAACACTTGGACCGAAAAGTTTAGTAAACTAGAAAGGGCCGTGGAACCAGTTACTTAATAATAATTAGTTGAAAACTGGATTTGTGGGTGTTTTTTTGCAATGCAAATTAGCATCATTACTTACCATTTAATGCACATTTCCTCTATTAAAACAGTGGGAGCACCCTTCATGCTTTACAGAATGATTTAGTCTTTACGTTCCATCTAAAAAACTGTAGTCAAGGAACATTTTGTATTTAGACCTATATAAATGTCAGTGCAATGTTAAAATGTTAAAGTACAGTTTGATGTTTGAAAGCTTAAAACAACTTTAGTATAATGGGATCCTTTATAAAGCATGATATCATTTACATGCAGTTTAGTGTGAATGCTATGACAAACATTTCTATGAATACCAGAATGCAAGTCTAATCAGTGCCCCACACCTTCCAGTTAATTATTAATAATTGCCAACGTGACTGAAGTCATGGCTCCAAAAACAGTCAGTAGATATTTATGTTTAACAGTTCTAGTTAACACTTTAATGCTGTTCTATTTACTATAGAACAGTATTTAATTTGTTTCGAGAATATTTTTTAATTCCAGGCTGCCCAATTCTGACATTTTGTCACAAATTGGTCTATTTGACAATAATTGGGAAAAATATCAGAATTGGTCTGCCTGTGTAAACGCAGCCTAGGATGCCTATCTGGAATCTTCATGAGTGTGTGCTGCAAATCTGCCAAGCCTGAAATAGCATTTCTCTCTGTTAAACTTTGGCGTCAAATCAAATCAAAATGTTATTAGTCACATGCCAAATACAAATGCCTAACTAACAGTGCAGTTTCAAAAAATACGGATAAGAATAAGAGATAAAAGTAACAAGTAATTAAAGAGCAGCAGTAGAAAATTAACAATATATACATGGGGGTGCCGGTAAAGAGTCAATGTGCGGGGACACCGGTTAGTTGAGGTAGTATGTACATGTAGGTAGAGTTCATTAAAATTACTATGCATAGATGACAACAGAGAGTGGCAGTGGTGTGGAGAGGGGGGGGGCAATGCAAATAGTATGGGTAGCCATTTGACAAGATGTTCAGGATTCTTATGGCTTTGGGGTAGAAGCTGTTTAAAAGCCTCTTGGACCTAGACTTGGCACTCCGGTACCGCTTGCTGTGTGGTAGCAGAGAGAACAGTCTATGACTAGGGTTTAAGGCCTACCTCTGCCACCACCTGGTATAGAGGTCCTGGAAGGGCAGGAAGCTTGGTGATGTACTGGGCCGTTCACACTACCCTCTGTAGAGCCTTGCGGTCGGAGTCAGAGCAGTTGCCATAACAGGCAGTGATGCAACCAGTCAGGATGCTCTCGATGGTGCAGCAGTAAAGCCTTTTGAGGATCTGAGGACCCGTGCCATATCTTTTCAGTCTCCTGAGGGGGAATAGATTTTGTCATGCCCGCTTCACTCAATCTAGGTAGGTTGAAAAAAGACATTTAAAATCCCAGTATTTATTTAAAGACATGCTCCAGAACATTGGTGGCTACTACTTTTATTTTCAAACCTCCCACTTTGGACTTGATGTTTAAATGTATTGTTCATACATACATAATCTATGAGCATAATTACTGTCAACATTGCAGTAATATTGTCATGTTTTGTCTTATATTGTCTTGTCATTTTGCTTTTCCTTCTGTTCGTTTTCCCCCTGCTGGTCTTTTTAGGTTCGTTCCCCTTTTTCTCTCTCCCTTCCTCTCTCTCTTCTCTCTATCGTTCCGTTCCTGCTCCCAGCTGTTCCTATTCCCCTAATCAATCATTTAGTCTTCCCACACCTGTTCCCTATCTTTTCCCCTGATTAGAGTCCCTATTTCTCCCCTTGTTTTCCGTTTCTGCCCTGTCGGATCCTTGTCTATTGTTCACCGTGCTGTGTCTGTGTATCGCCCTGTCGTGTCGTGTTTCCCTCAGATGCTGCGTGGTGAGCAGGTGTCTGAGTCTGCTACGTTCAAGTGCCTTCCCGAGGCAACCTGCAGTTCAAGATCGAGTCTCCAGTCTGTTCTCGTCATTACGAGTGGAATTGTGCTTTATGATTGTATTTTTACTTTACTGGATTAAAGACTCTGTTTTCGCCAAGTCGCTTTTGGGTCCTCATTCACCTGCATAACAGAAGGATCCGACCAAAGAATGGACCCAGCGACTACAGACGCTCGTAACACTGCCGTCGAGATCCAAGGAGCCATGCTCGGCAGACACGAGCAGGAATTGTCTGCTGCTCGCCATGCCGTGGAGAACCTGGCCGCTCAGGTTTCCGACCTCTCTGGACAGTTCCAGAGTCTTCGTCTCGTGCCACCTGTTACTTCCTGGCCTGCCGAGCCTCCGGAACCTAGGGTTAATAACCCACCTTGCTACTCCGGGCAGCCCACGGAGTGCCGCTCCTTTCTCACCCAGTGTGATATTGTGTTCTCTCTCCAACCCAACACATACTCTAGAGAGAGAGCTCGGGTTGCTTACGTCATTTCACTCCTTACTGGCCGGGCTCGAGAGTGGGGCACAGCTATCTGGGAGGCAAGGGCTGATTGCTCTAACAATTACCAGAACTTTAAAGAGGAGATGATTCGGGTTTTTGACCGTTCAGTTTTTGGTAGGGAGGCTTCTAGGGCCCTGGCTTCCCTATGCCAAGGTGATCGATCCATAACGGATTACTCTATTGAGTTTCGCACTCTTGCTGCCTCTAGTGAGTGGAACGAGCCGGCGCTGCTCGCTCGTTTTCTGGAGGGACTCCACGCAGTGGTTAAAGATGAGATTCTCTCCCGGGAGGTTCCTTCAAGTGTGGACTCTTTGATTGCTCTCGCCATCCGCATAGAACGACGGGTAGATCTTCGTCACCAGGCTCGTGGAAGAGAGCTCGCGTCAACGGTGTTTCCCTGCTCCGCATCGCAACCATCTCCCTCCTCTGGCTCAGAGACTGAGCCCATGCAGCTGGGAGGTATTCGCATCTCGACTAAGGAGAGGGAACGGAGGATCACCAACCGCCTGTGCCTCTATTGCGGACTTGCTGGACATTTTGTTAATTCATGTCCAGTAAAAGCCAGAGCTCATCAGTAAGCGGAGGGCTACTGGTGAGCGCTACTACTCAGGTCTCTCCATCTAGATCCTGTACTACTTTGTCGGTCCATCTACGCTGGACCGGTTCGGGTGCTTCATGCAGTGCCTTGATAGACTCTGGGGCTGAGGGTTGTTTCATGGACGAAGCATGGGCTCGGAAACATGACATTCCTTTCAGAGAGTTAGACAAGCCTACGCCCATGTTCGCCTTAGATGGTAGTCATCTTCCCAGTATCAGATTTGAGACACTACCTTTAAACCTCACAGTATCTGGTAACCACAGTGAGACTATTTCTTTTTTGATTTTTCGTTCACCTTTTACACCTGTTGTTTTGGGTCATCCCTGGCTAGTATGTCATAATCCTTCTATTAATTGGTCTAGTAATTCTATCCTATCCTGGAACGTTTCTTGTCATGTGAAGTGTTTAATGTCTGCCATCCCTCCCGTTTCTTCTGTCCCTACTTCTCAGGAGGAACCTGGCGATTTGACAGGAGTGCCGGAGGAATATCATGATCTGCGCACGGTCTTCAGTCGGTCCCGAGCCAACTCCCTTCCTCCTCACCGGTCGTATGATTGTAGTATTGATCTCCTTCCGGGGACCACTCCTCCTCGGGGTAGACTATACTCTCTGTCGGCTCCCGAACGTAAGGCTCTCGAGGATTATTTGTCTGTGTCTCTTGACGCCGGTACCATAGTGCCTTCTTCCTCTCCGGCCGGGGCGGGGTTTTTTTTTGTTAAGAAGAAGGACGGTACTCTGCGCCCCTGCGTGGATTATCGAGGGCTGAATGACATAACGGTTAAGAATCGTTATCCGCTTCCCCTTATGTCATCAGCCTTCGAGATTCTGCAGGGAGCCAGGTGTTTTACTAAGTTGGACCTTCGTAACGCTTACCATCTCGTGCGCATCAGAGAGGGGGACGAGTGGAAAACGGCATTTAACACTCCGTTAGGGCATTTTGAGTACCGGGTTCTGCCGTTTGGTCTCGCCAATGCGCCAGCTGTTTTTCAGGCATTAGTTAATGATGTTCTGAGAGACATGCTGAACATCTTTGTTTTTGTCTATCTTGACGATATCCTGATTTTTTCACCATCACTCGAGATTCATGTTCAGCACGTTCGACGTGTTCTACAGCGCCTTTTAGAGAATTGTCTCTACGTGAAGGCTGAGAAGTGCTCTTTTCATGTCTCCTCCGTTACTTTTCTCGGTTCCGTTATTTCCGCTGAAGGCATTCAGATGGATTCCGCTAAGGTCCAAGCTGTCAGTGATTGGCCCGTTCCAAGGTCACGTGTCGAGTTGCAGCGCTTTCTAGGTTTCGCTAATTTCTATCGGCGTTTCATTCGTAATTTCGGTCAAGTTGCTGCCCCTCTCACAGCTCTTACTTCTGTCAAGACGTGTTTTAAGTGGTCCGGTTCCGCCCAGGGAGCTTTTGATCTTCTAAAAGAACGTTTTACATCCGCTCCTATCCTCGTTACTCCTGACGTCACTAGACAATTCATTGTCGAGGTTGACGCTTCAGAGGTAGGCGTGGGAGCCATTCTATCCCAGCGCTTCCAGTCTGACGATAAGGTTCATCCTTGCGCTTATTTTTCTCATCGCCTGTCGCCATCTGAACACAACTATGATGTGGGTAACCGCGAACTGCTCGCCATCCGCTTAGCCCTAGGCGAATGGCGACAGTGGTTGGAGGGGGCGACCGTTCCTTTTGTCGTTTGGACAGACCATAAGAACCTTGAGTACATCCGTTCTGCCAAACGACTTAATGCTCGTCAAGCTCGTTGGGCGTTGTTTTTCGCTCATTTCGAGTTTGTGATTTCTTACCGTCCGGGTAGCAAGAACACCAAGCCTGATGCCTTATCCCGTCTTTTTAGTTCTTCTGTGGCTCCTACTGATCCCGAGGGGATTCTTCCTTATGGGCGTGTTGTCGGGTTGACAGTCTGGGGAATTGAAAGACAGGTTAAGCAAGCACTCACGCACACTGCGTCGCCGCGCGCTTGTCCAAGTAACCTTCTTTTCGTTCCTGTTTCCACTCGTCTGGCTGTTCTTCAGTGGGCTCACTCTGCCAAGTTAGCTGGTCATCCCGGTGTTCGAGGCACTCTTGCGTCTATTCGCCAGCGCTTTTGGTGGCCGACTCAGGAGCGTGACACGCGCCGTTTCGTGGCTGCTTGTTCGGACTGCGCGCAGACTAAGTCAGGTAACTCTCCTCCTGCCGGTCGTCTCAGACCGCTCCCCATTCCTTCTCGACCATGGTCTCACATCGCCCTAGACTTCATTACCGGTCTGCCTTTGTCTGCGGGGAAGACTGTGATTTCATTCCCCTCGCTAAACTTCCTTCCGCTAAGGAGACGGCACAAATCATCATCGAGAATGTGTTCAGAATTCATGGCCTCCCGTTAGACGCCGTTTCAGACAGAGGCCCGCAATTCACGTCACAGTTTTGGAGGGAGTTCTGTCGTTTGATTGGTGCGTCCGTCAGTCTCTCTTCCGGGTTTCATCCCCAGTCTAACGGTCAAGCAGAGAGGGCCAATCAGACGATTGGTCGCATACTACGCAGCCTTTCTTTCAGAAACCCTGCGTCTTGGGCAGAACAGCTCCCCTGGGCAGAATACGCTCACAACTCGCTTCCTTCGTCTGCTACCGGGTTATCTCCGTTTCAGAGTAGTCTGGGTTACCAGCCTCCTTGGGCAGAACAGCTGAGCGCACCTGGAGGAGGGTGAGGTCTGCACTTTGCCGTTACAGGGCACAGACTGTGAGAGCCGCCAATAAACGTAGGATTAAGAGTCCTAGGTATTGTTGCGGCCAGAGAGTGTGGCTTTCCACTCGCAACCTTCCTCTTACGACAGCTTCTCGTAAGTTGACTCCGCGGTTCATTGGTCCGTTCCGTGTCTCCCAGGTCGTCAATCCTGTCGCTGTGCGACTGCTTCTTCCGCGACATCTTCGTCGCGTCCATCCTGTCTTCCATGTCTCCTGTGTCAAGCCCTTTCTTCGCACCCCCGTTCGTCTTCCCTCCCCCCCTCCCGTCCTTGTCGAGAGCGCACCTATTTACAAGGTACATAGGATCATGGACATGCGTTCTCGGGGACGGGGTCACCAATACTTAGTGGATTGGGAGGGTTACGGTCCTGAGGAGAGGAGTTGGGTTCCGTCTCTGGACGTGCTGGACCGTTCACTTATTGATGATTTCCTCCGTTGCCGCCAGGATTCCTCCTCGAGTGCGCCAGGAGGCGCTCGGTGAGTGGGGGGGTACTGTCATGTTTTGTCTTATATTGTCTTGTCATTTTGCTTTTCCTTCTGTTCGTTTTCCCCCTGCTGGTCTTTTTAGGTTCGTTCCCCTTTTTCTCTCTCCCTTCCTCTCTCTCTTCTCTCTATCGTTCCGTTCCTGCTCCCAGCTGTTCCTATTCCCCTAATCAATCATTTAGTCTTCCCACACCTGTTCCCTATCTTTTCCCCTGATTAGAGTCCCTATTTCTCCCCTTGTTTTCCGTTTCTGCCCTGTCGGATCCTTGTCTATTGTTCACCGTGCTGTGTCTGTGTATCGCCCTGTCGTGTCGTGTTTCCCTCAGATGCTGCGTGGTGAGCAGGTGTCTGAGTCTGCTACGTTCAAGTGCCTTCCCGAGGCAACCTGCAGTTCAAGATCGAGTCTCCAGTCTGTTCTCGTCATTACGAGTGGAATTGTGCTTTATGATTGTATTTTTACTTTACTGGATTAAAGACTCTGTTTTCGCCAAGTCGCTTTTGGGTCCTCATTCACCTGCATAACAAATATATAACAATTCACAGCAATACACAAACATCTAAAAGTAAAAGAATGGAATTAAGAAATATATAAATATTAGGACGAGCAATGTTGAGTGTCATTGACTGACATACAGTAGAATACAGTATATGTATATGAAATTAGTATAGTAGTAGGTAAACATTATTAAAGTTACTAGTGTTCCATTATTAAAGTGACCAGTGATTCCATGACTATGTAGATACAGTAGGGCAGCAGCCTCAAGGTGCAGGGTTGAGTAACCCGGTGGTAGCCGGCTAGTGATTGCTATTTAACAGTCTGATGGCCTTGAAATAGAAGCTGTTTTTCAGTCTCTCAGTCCCAGCTTTTATGCACATGTACTGACCTCACCTTCTGGATGATAGTGGGGTGAACAGGCTATGACTCAAGGTGGTTGATGTCCTTGATGATCTGTTTGGCCTTCCTGTGACATCGGGGGCTGTAGGTGTCTTGGAGTGCAGGCAGTGTGACCCCTAAGACCGCATCACCCTCATGAGAGCCCTGCAGTTGCGGGCGGTGCAGTTGCCATACCAGGCGGTGATACAACCCGACAGGATGCTCTGCATCTGTAAAATGTTGTGAGGTTCTTAGTGGCCAAGCCAAATTTCTTCAACCTCCTGGGTGAAACATTTCAGATTGTCAGTGATGTGTACGCCGAGGAACTGAAGGCTTTTCACCTTATCCAATGTGGTCCCGTCGATGTGCATAGGGGCTGTGCTCCCTCTGCTGTCTCCTTTGTTTTGTTGACGTTGATGGAGAGGTTTTTTTCCTGGCACCACTTCGCCAGGGCCCTCACCTCCTTCCTGTAGGCTGTCTCGTCATTGTTGGTAATCAGGCCTACTACTGTTGTGTTGTCTGCAAACTTGATGATTGAGATGGAGGTGTGCATGGCCACGCAGTGAACAGGGAGTACAGGAGGGGGCTGAGCACGCACCCATGTGGGGCCCCTGTGTTGAGGATCAGTGTAGTGGAGGTGTTGTTTCTTACCTTCGCCACCTGGGGGGGGGGGTGGCCCGTCAGGAAGTCCAGGACCCAGTTGCATAGGGCGGGATTCATCGTCAGTAGATCTATTGGGCCAGTATGCAAATTGAATTGGGTCTATGCTGTCAGGAAATGTGGAGTTGATATGATCCTTGCCTAGCCTCGCAAAGGACTTCAGGATGACAGAAGTGAGTGTCATAGTCATTTAGTTCAGTTACCTTTGCTTTCTTGGGTACAGGAACAATTGTGGCCATCTTGAAGCAAGTGGGGATAGCAGACTGCAATAGCGAGACTGGTCTGTGCATACTTTGAGGACGCGGCTATGGATGCCGTCTGGGCCGACAGCCTTGCGATGATTAACATGCTTAAATATCTTACTCACGACGGTCACCAAGAACGAGAGCCCTTGTCCTTGGGGGGGCCGCGTAGGTGGCACTGTGTTATCCTCAAAGCGGACGAAGAAGGTGTTTAGCTTGACCAGGAGCAAGACGTTGGTGTGGCTGGTTTTCCCTTTGTAATCCATGATTGTCTGTAGACCCTGCTACATAAGTCTGATGGCTGAGCTGTTGAATTGCGACTCCACTTTGTCTATTAACTGACATTTTACATGTTTGATTGCCTTACGGATGGAATAACTACACTTTTTGTGTTCAACCATATTCCCAGTCACCTTGCCGTGGTTAAATGCGGTGGTTCGTGTTTTCAGTTTTGCACGAATGCTGCCATCTATCCACAGATTTTGGTTTGGGTAGGTTTTAATAGTCACAGTGGGAACAACATCCCCTATACTCTTCCCAATTAACTCAGTCACCGTGAAGTTCATCAGGGTGTGTATAGGGGATGTTATTCCCAACTTCATGGCTTCAATAAGAGGGGTTAGTCGTACTCCCCCGGTTAATCCCAAATCACACACAATTGATAACAGTTTATGGAAACACCAAAACTGAAATAAATGACAAAAATCAACAAAAGTCTATCAACCCCAACAACCCCTAACCTCCTCAACCCCTACTGAGAAACTATTTACAATTTTCTATTTTTCTATTACTATTTTTTTATTGCAGCTTTCAGGTAATAAAGCTTGGGCTTGCAGGTTCGAGTGGGCTGGAGCCTGTGGCAGAGAGAGTTGGTGAGGCCTGTTGTAAATCCGTAAAATCGTCATGACAGTGCTGCTGTACAGGTATAGCGAGAGCCCTAGGGAGGTTTTTTAATCTGCTCAACTCTGCTTTTCTAGTTCTGCTGTGCTGGGGTGACGACATCCTCCAACGGTATTACCAGGCATTACTGTCAATACTTGTCATCCAGCTAACCGAACCTTATACCTGGAATCCCATTTCCCATAAATCAGCTCAACCCAGTCCTAACATCCACAGGCCTGGACAAAAACAGAAGTACTACATACACAACTGCCAAATCAATGCCACTTTTTGGTAACGGGGGACAAAAGTAAAGTTTGTATCTGGACACCTCCCAGCTAGGCTTTCAGGATGTTTGAACCCCTCATAAATAAAGGTGGAGGTGCAGATACAGTGGTATATGTTTGAGGTTTTCTGTGTGTGTGTGTGTGTGTGTGTGTGTGTGTGTGTGTGTGTGTGTGTGTGTGTGTGTGTGTGTGTGTGTGTGTGTGTGTGTGTGTGTGTGTGTGTGTGTGTGTGTGTGTGTGTGTGTGTGTGTGTGTGTGTGTGTGTGTGTGTGTGTGTGTGTGTGTGTGTGTGTGTGTGTGTGTGTGTGTGTGTGTGTGTGTGTGTGTGTGTGTGTGTGTTTCTGTGTTCAGTGTAGTCGCAGATACCAGAATGGTAAACTGGTTTGATGCAAAGCAGAAATGCATGTTGCTAGCCTGGCCCTTCCTACAGATGTAGAGGCAGGTTCAGTATACCACAGTAACATTTTGGCTATAAATATGCATTACATAACACTGGCATCAAAGCTGTTCTTCATCCTGCTCCATGCATTAGGACAATTGTCCAGTATATCTGGAGTAAATGACCAGGTTATAATGGTAGGTGCAGTTACATAATATAATCGTAGCTTTCAGAGATTATATAATAGATTGAGAGAGTGGATATGTGAGGGACAGCAGTGAAATGACGAGCATTGGAAATAGTTACAATATTTTTAGCCAATTACAGGCTGATTTGAATGAACCAAATTGAATTATTTCTGGACCATACTTTGAATGGTTCTACAAACATGATACTCACCCTGACTTGTCTTGTGTAGATTTTGATTGTCACTAATTCTGCATAGTTTACATGATGCCAATCCCTAGCATCAACTTAAAGGCTGTGGTTAGATCAGTTACATTTACCGCCTAAAATGAACTCTCTTTCAGTCAGACAGAATTCCTTGATGTGTATTACAACAGTGATAATTTGACATTCCGACTCTGAGCCCGAACGACAAGCTGTTGATGTAGCTAGCACGTCTTTAATTTTGATAGCCCGATTTGTGCATTGTCAAGAAGCTGAAATCAGCCGACATTTGGACTTAAAGAAGTGCACCACTTCTCGCGTTTCCCCTTGTCTCTTAGCTCTGAGGCCCTGACAGCCCAGCGACCACCTGCTTAACGATGTAAATCCCATAGCTTTTTAACAAGCCTGTTTAAGTGGGAGCTGACATCCACACTACTCCAGTTATACATGCTGAGCACCATAAATGCAGCAACCCAACATAGCTGAGGAAGCATGCATTTAGACTGGGTTGGCTGAATGTATCTCACGCGGTCTGTACTACTAAATAATTGTGACATACAGTATGATTTATCGGTAGGGATCTAAATTTAAAAAATCAGAGTTAGCACTGGTGCTCCCAACTTTTAAAAAAAAGTTAGGAGCACAACATTTAATCTAGGTGCACCAGAATGAATATATGTTTTTCTATTGATTGCGATATAGCTTATTTGGCCTACTGTATATGAATTCACAGCTAGGCTGCCCATCACGGCTGAAACAGAGAAGTACCTACTGCAGCCAGTTGTTTTGCTCTACCCTTAAGCAGGCCTGCAATCTGAAGGCCACATACATTGTTTGTGTATGTGTGCTGTTGGTGAGATCACCTGTCTCACCGCAGTAGCTACCAGGTCGACCAGGGGTTCATGTCGAGCATTATACAAGTCTTTGTATGTACTGCAAACATGAACCGCACACACAAACACACTTTCATGTGCTGATGCCGCCTGGGTTTGCACTTGTCCTCCACATAGCTAATCCAGTACAGCTGTGTTAACTGTCTCTGGCCTACCCTCTGGACACATCATTAAGCAATTGCTCCCTATAGACATACTCCTATATTGAACCCAACAGCTGTTTACTAACTATATTGGAACAGGGAATGGCACTCGCCACATGGTATGACAATGAGAGTAAATGAGTTGTTTCTGTATAGAATAAGGGTGATGAAGTGTCCAAAACACAAAAGCACAAAAATGGCTCATATTCACTGACTCACTGAGTTCTACAGTTTGTTAATCATAATAATACTATATAATATACTGTGTGCCATTTAGCAGATGATTTTATCCAAAGCAGGTGTAAACAAAGTAAGCATTTCACTACATCATTTACACCTGCTGTGACCTGTGTATGTGATGAATACACTTTAATTTAATTCGAAAACGACTTCATGCATGCATAGATTTTACGTACGGATGGGCACGGGAAATCAAATCCACTATCCTGGTGTTGCAAGCACCATGCTCTATGTGTCATGCAGGTGAAAGAGGACCCAAAAGCGACTTGGCGAAAACAGAGTCTTTAATCCAGTAAAGTAAATACAAACAAAAAACACAACTTTCACTCGAAATGACGAGGACAAACTGGAGACTCGATCTTGAACAGCAGGTGAACAGCAGGTTGCCTCGGGAAGGCACTTGAACCAGACAGACTCAGACACCTGCTCACCACGCAGCATCTGAGGAAAACACGACACGACAGGGCGATACACAAACACAGCACGGTGAATTCTAGACAAGGAACCGACAGGACAGGAACGGAACACAAAGGAAGAAATAGGGACTCTAATCAGGGGAAAGGATCGGGAACAGGTGTGGGAAGACTAAATGATTGATTAGGGGAATAGGAACAGCTGGGAGCAGGAACGGAACGATAGAGAGAAGAGAGAGCGAGAGAGTGAGAGAGGGAGGGGGAGAGAGAGGGATAGAAAGAGGGAAAGAACCTAATAAGACCAGCAGAGGGAAACGAATAGAATGGGAAGCACAGGGACAAGACAAGATAATAAATGACAAAACATGACACTATGAACTGAGCTACAGAGGACCACATGTTGTGTGTTCTAAGACAATACAGTATTAAGAGCAAAGATACAGGGTCTCCTAAGTCATATTACTTTCCCTATTGGTTATTTTGTTTTCTGAACTGAATTCATTTCTCTATTGTATTACTTATCTAGTGGTTAGGCTGAAAATCACAGGTCAAAGGATACTGGACTATTCTACCACAATGAACAGTAAATATTCACTTAGAAAAGGTGCTTCAATGGGCTCATCCACTCTCTTTTTCTTCCTAGTTCCCCTATAGTGTTCTTGGCACTGCTACTCAGTACTATTAACCAATGGTAATTTAGAGGCCTTGGACTAGACTGGCACATGGGAATGTTGGCAGGCATTCACCTCCACCAGCCTCAAAGAGCTAACAAAGTTTGCGTACCATATAGCACACTATTCCCTATGTTGTGCACTACTTTTGACCAGAGCCTTGGAACAGCCAAAGAACAAATACCACACCCTTGAGAGAGAGAGAAGAATCAGTCACCATCACTCACGCTCTTGTAAGGAGGTCATCCTGATCTTCATATTGCTATCTATATGTGTCCAAATAAACTTAGATGAAATCATGATTTCGATAATGAGGTTGATGTACCAGGCGCCTTTGAAAGATCTGCAAGCAATTTAACCATGTTTTGGGGACATAGTCATGTCACTGTCAATACTCAACAGTGACATGACTATAATATTGGCATGGGTGATGAATGTCAGACATTGAGGACAGAGTACTCAGCACACCCCAGTGTAGAGAGCCCAGACAGGGATATATTAAGCCAATTATACAGAAAGGCAATGTGTGACTCGGCCAGGGTGGGACTTTGGCCAGAATTCTCCCAGTCTCCCTTGCTTATATAAACTCTACAGATCCTTGGGCCAAAGTAAGTAAGACCCCAATTATACTTCCTAGTACGAGAGAGGTCACCATCACTTTCTCTCCGGTTAGACCAAGTATTCTTTTATAGTATAGTGTTGGAGATTATCTTGTGTACTCTAAAGGTCTTGGTCCAAAGAAAGAGATCCAACCGTTTAACATCCTTGTATGAGAGAGGGGACCCTTCCAATCCGAAGCATACATTACCTCCAGATACAACGGCAAGCTTGATTTTATAGTATACCATGGTGTTGTAGATTATCTGGTGTGCCGAATCATTTCGTCATAGTGTTACGGTGCAGCTTGACGGCTGGCAGCACAAAGAAGATGCATGATGTCATGTGTTCTGATCTTGTTACGTCCTGATACTCACAGTGTGTAATGGATCTACTGTTTCCACTGCGCTTTGTGGGTTCTGATTCTGATTGTCACTGGCTAATGTCACTGCTGCTGCATGGTGCTATTGACAGTTCTGAATGGCGTGCTGCTCCCGAGATCTTCTTTATTAGATAGGAATGAATGCCACAAGGAACAGAAACAGGACATTTGTTTTAGTTTGCAGCACTGTTGTCTCTGGAGGACTGGGTTGGGAGAATACATTTAAAAAATACTGGGGCCGGATATTTGTCAGGTCGTTTAATGGAAGTGTTGGCATGTCTTTGTTTGTTAAAAACCTCAAACCCGGTTTAATAATAATTCAGCGTCTACCTGAACAAACCCTCTTCCCTTTCCTGTGAAAGAAGCCTGTTCAGCCAGTTGATCTATTTATAAGTAAGACCTTATGACAGTGAGGCATTATATTTAGGGCAGTTAATATTAGACACAAAGCGACTGGCCTGACAGAACTTTGATCATGGCCCTGGAACAAATCCATACACCGAACTATTCTCTCTCTCTCTCTCTCTCTCTCTCTCTCTCTCTCTCTCTCTCTCTCTCTCTCTCTCTCTCTCTCTCTCTCTCTCTCTCTCTCTCTCTCTCTCTCTCTTTCTCTCTCTATCACTCTATCACTCTCTCTCTATCGCTCTCTGTCAGTCTGTCTCACCATCAGATTAGTGTTACCTTGGGTGCTCTAAAAATGCTTCTGGGTTTACGCTTAACAAATTGCCATTGTCCATTATCTTCCTCTCCCAGTGCCGTAGTATATCCTTCCTGCCCCACTGGCCTCAAACACTATATACGATGAGAGCTGTGCTACTGTCTGTATCCATGGTGATAACTATAAGTGAGGGCCTGTTTAAAGCCTGGGTAATTATGACAGATGCATGTTTTATCAGAGAGCATCAGCGTTAGGATTCAGGCAGCTAAACAGCATATACATACAACAGGCCTTTAGCTGATACTCCCATGGTTGGAAATGCACAGTTGTAGAGAGAGTAATGTAGTAGGTTACATTCACATTTATCAGCACTGCTCCCAAATGACCTGTCAGCAGAAGTTTTGTTTCTGGTGCCTTATTTTTGTTTCAAGTTAATTGCTTAGATGGATTCTAGAATCCTCCCTTATTGTTCTAATCTGCTTTCAGGGACAATTTCTGAGAACCGTAATTTCAGCATCTGTGGATGGAGGGTTCAGAGCAATGCTGATGTAAACTAGAGGACTCATTAAGACACTAATTGGTTGAGGATGTTCAGGACAATGTCCAGAAATGGTGCCCTCATTTGAGGCTTTATGGTAGAAGGGCACATTAAGCTGGGACAAATAAATTGGCTTAAAATGCGTTCTGTGTTCCTGTCCACATACTGTTAAAAACAACTCTAAAGACTAACCAGGCAAGTTGTTTTTCCCTATTACCCACAATCCTCCACTTTGATAATGCGAACATGTATGAGTAAGCCTAAATATATTAACAGATACAGTATATACTGTATTTAACAGAAATATATTATCAGACCCACCTTTCAATGTCTACCAAAGTTTAATTTCACGTACTTTCACATTAGTTCCAGGTATGTTCAGGTCATAATCTTATTTCACTTTTCTCAAAATAATCTCTCAATCCACTTCATCTCCCACCTTTAACCCCCTTTACCCCGCTTTACGCCCCCCTCCACCCCAAACTTCTCTGAGGTTCCTTTGTTCTTCCTGCCCACAGTTGATGCTTGGGGACAAGGGGATGTTGACAGTTTAATGCTAGGCTTGCCCACGCCGGCTCCCTCTTTGGCTCTCCTGTCAGAACCTCACCTGTGGAGCACGATCGCCGTGATGAGCCTGGCTTAGAGCGGGATATTAAAGCTTTTAAACAGGTCACTCAAACATACCATCAAATGTGTGTGTGTTCTCCATCTGGTTTACTTGAAGTCTAGACGGATAAAATGGAGGGGGAAAAAATATTTTACATTTAAAAGTCCAGAAGAAGTTCTAGTAAACCGGTGGATCGTTTTACTTACAGCGTACTTAGATATACTTGGGGGGAGTTGCTGTTTCCATAGCAACATTGCTAACACATGCCTCTTTGAGGATGTAAGTTTAGTAGCTTGCCTTCCTATCACTTTAAGAGCTGCTGTTTCACATTCAAGCGTTCATGCACAATACGGCGCACCAGAAAATATCACTCCCAATGTGCACATTAAATATTGATGTTCTATTTTGGATATTAAAACCCACATATTAAACATTGAGGGCACGTGACTACTTTCAAATGTGCTGCGGGGTAAAGATAATTACACAAATCATATACATTTTTTTTCATTTGACTTACAAATGAGTCCCTTAAATAAAATATGTTGGAAAACGAAAATGTTAGTATGATAAGCTTGGCACTGTGTATCTTAGTTTTTTATAAAAAATACTTCTGCATCAACTTAATGCGTTATGATATGACGCACAACTAAAAAGCATTGTATAATTAATTAATGAACCTGAGTCGGGGATGTGCTTATAAAGGCTGAACAAACAAACACAGCGAATGTTAGTTTATATGTGCTTGTGTAGCCCATACCACAGTACTTAATGTTTCCTACATTTTAAATAGCATATACAGTGGGGCAAAAAAGTATTTAGTCAGCCACCAATTGTGCAAGTTGTCCCACTTAAAAAGATGAGAGAGGCCTGTAATTGTCATCATAGGTACGCTTCAACTATGACAGAAAATCACATTGTAGGATTTTTAATGAATTTATTTGCAAATTATGATGGGAAAAAAGTATTTGGTCACCTACAAACAAGCAAGATTTCTGGCTCTCACAGACCTGTAACTTCTTCTTTAAGTGGCTCATCTGTCCTCCACTCGTTACCTGTATTAATGGCACCTGTTTGAACTCAGTATAAAAGTCACCTGTCCACAATCTTAAACAGTCACACTCCAAACTCCACTATGGCCAAGACCAAAGAGCTGTCAAAGGACATCAGAAACAAAATTGTAGACCTGCACCAGGCTGGGAAGACTGAATCTGCAATAGGTAAGCAGCTTGATTTGAAGAAATCAACTGTGGGAGCAATTATTAGGAAATGGAAGACATACAAGACCACTGATAATCTCCCTCGATCTGGGGCTCCACACAAGATCTCACCCCGTGGGATCAAAATGATCACAAGAACGGTGAGCAAAAATCCCAGAACCACACGGGGGGACCTAGTGAATGACCTGCAGAGAGCTGGGACCAAAGTAGCAAAGCCTACCATCAGTAACACCTACCATGCAGTGTCCCCCTGCTTAAGCCAGTACATGTCCAGGCCCATCTGAAGTTTGCTAGAGAGCATTTGGATGATCCAGAAGAAGATTGGGAGAATGTCATATGGTCAGATGAAACCAAAATCTAACTTTTTGGTAAAAACTCAACTCGTTGTGTTTGGAGGAGAAAGAATGCTGAGTTGCATCCAAAGAACACCATACCTACACCATACCTACTGTGAAGCATGGGGGAGGAAACATCATGCTTTGGGGCTGTTTTTCTGCAAAGGGACCAGGACGACTGATCCATGTAAAGCAAAGAATGAATGGGGCCATGTATTGTGAGATTTTGAGTGAAAACCTCCTTCCATCAGCAAGGGCATTGAAGATGAAGCGTGGCTGGGTCTTTCAGCATGACAATGATCCCAAACACACCGCCCGGGGCACGAAGGAGTGGCTTTGTAAGAAGCATTTCAAGGTCCTGGAGCGGCCTAGCCAGTCTCCAGATCTCAACCCCATACAACATCTTTGGAGGGAGTTGAAAGTCTGTGTTGCCCAGCAACAGCCCCAAAACATCACTGCTCTAGAGGAGATCTGCATGGATGAATGGGCCAAAATACCAGCGACAGTGTGTGAAAACCTTGTGAAGACGTACAGAAAACATTTGACCTCTGTCATTGCCAACAAAGGGTATATAACAAAGTATTGAGATAAACTTTTGTTATTGACCAAATACTTATTTTCCACCATAATTTGCAAATAAATTCATTAAAAAATCCTAAATGTGATTTTCTGGATTTTTTTTCTAATTTTGTCTGTCATAGTTGACGTATACCTATGATGAAAATTACAGGCCTCTCTCATCTTTTTAAGTGGGAGACATTGCACAATTGGTGGCTGACTAAATACTTTTTTGCCCCACTGTACTGTACATATGATAGTGTCGAACATAAGTATGAGCATTATACATTTAGGTCAAGCTTATGACTCCATAGGAAGGCATTGTTTTGTAGCCACAGTTACTGTTCCATTTATTGTAGTCAGAATCATAAAGATGGATATATACAGTGCATTCGGAAAGTATTCAGACCACTTCAATTTTTACACGTTTTGTTACGTTACAGCCTTATTCTAAAATGTATTTAAAAAATTTATTAATCATCAATAAACAGTACACACAATACCCCATAATGACAAAGAGAAAACAGGTTTTTAGAAAAAGTATCAAAAATAAAAATAAATAGAAATACCTTATTTACATAAGTATTCAGACCCTTTGCTATGAGACCTGAAATTGATCTCAGGTGCATCCTGTTTCCATTGATCATCCTTGAGACATTTCTACAACTTGATTGGTATCTACCTGTGATAAATTCAATTGATTGGACATGATTTGGAAGGGCACACACCTGTCTATATAAGGTCCGACAGTTGACAGTGCATTTCAGAGCAAAAACCAAGCTATGGGGTTGAAGGAATTTTCCATAGAGCTCCGAGACAGGAATATGTTGAAGCACAGATCTGGGGAAGGGTACCAAAAATGTCTACAACATTGAAGGTCCCAAGAACACAGTGGCCTCCATCATTCATAAATTGAAGAAGTTTGGAACCACCAAGACTCTTGCTTGAGCTGGCAGCCCGACCAAACTAAGCAATCGGGGGAGAAGGGCCTTGGCCAGGGAGGTGACCAAAAACCTGATGGTCACTGTGGCAGAGCTCCAGAGTTCCTCTGTGGAGATGGGAGAACCTTCCAGAAGGACAACCATCTCTGCAGCACTCCACCAATCAGACCTTTATGGTAGAGAGGCCAGACGGAAGCCACTTCTCAGTAAAAGGCACATGACAGCCCGCCTGGAGTTTGCCAAAATGCACCTAAATGACTCTCAGACCATGAGAAACAAGATTCTCTGGTCTGATCAAAACACGATTGGACTCTTTGGCCTGAATGCCAAGCGTCACGTCTGAAGGAAACCTGGAATGGCTCATGACCTGACTTCACAATGAGGCCACAGAGTTTTATAGCTGTGAAAGGAGAAAACTGAGGATGTATCAACAACAATATAGTTACTCCACAATACTAACCTAAATGACACGGTGAAAAGAAGGAAGCCTGTACAGAATATAAATATTACAAAACATGTATCCTGTTTGCAATAAGTCACCTAAGTTGAACTGTTAAAACTTTGGCAAATAAATTAACTTTATGTCCTGAATATATAGTGTTGTGTTTGGGGCAAATCCAACACAACACAACACATCACTGAGTACCACTCTTCATATTTTCAAGCTAGGTGGTGGCTGCATCAATAACAATAACCTAAAACACAAGACCAAATATACACTGAAGTTGTATAGACAACATTGAATGTTCCTGAGTGGCCGAGATACATTTTTGACTGAAAAATGGCTTGAAAATGTATGGCAAGACTTGAAAATGGTTGTCTAGAAATGAACAACAACCAATTTGACAGAGCTTTAAAAAGTCAAAAAAATATATAGTTTTCAAATATTGTAATCCAGGTGTTCAAAGCTCTTAGAGACTTACCCAGAAAGACTCACAGCTTTAATTGCTGCCAAAGGTGATTCTAACATGTAATGGGATATCTCGGTATTATATTTTCAAGAAATGTGCAACAATGTTTAAATGTGTGTTTTCACTTTGTCATTATGGTGTATTGTGCATAGATGGGTGAGAATTCAGGCTGTAACACAACAAAATGTGAAATAAGTGAAGGGGTATGAATACTTTTCTGAAGGCCCTGTATGTTATGCAGGTGAATGAGGACCCAAAAGCGACTTGGCGAAAACAGAGTCTTTAATCCAGTAAAGTAAATTTACAATCATAAGGCATAATTCCACTCGTAATGACGAGAACAGACTGGAGACTCGATCAAGAACTGCAGGTTGCCTCGGGAAGGCACTTGAACGTAGCAGACTCAGACACCTGCTCACCACGCAGCATCTGAGGGAAACACGACACGACAGGGCGATACACAGACACAGCACGGTGAACAATAGACAAGGATCCGACAGGGCAGAAACGGAAAACAAGGGGAGAAATAGGGACTCTAATCAGGGGGAAAGATAGGGAACAGGTGTGGGAAGACTAAATGATTGATTAGGGGAATAGGAACAGCTGGGAGCAGGAACGGAGCGATAGAGAGAAGAGAGAGAGGGAGGAAGAGAGAAAGAGGGGAACGAACCTAAAAAGACCAGCAGGGGGAAAACGAACAGAGGGAAAAGCAAAATGACAAGACAAAATAAGACAAAACATGACAGTACCCCCCCACTCACCGAGCGCCTCCTGGCGCTCTCGAGGAGGAACACTGGCGGCAACGGAGGAAATCATAGATCACAAACGGTCCAGCACGTCCCGAGAAAGAACCCAACTCCTCTCCTCAGGACCGTAACGAAAAACGATAAAAAGGGAAACTAGGGTACTACTCTAAAAAAAAAAAAAAATGAGACACGGGTAGAGAACTGAAAGCTTTAGAGCAAACAGGACCAAACAGGCCAGGAGAGTAACAACTAGGGACAGACTGAGACACAGCAAGGGCAGGAACAAGAACAGGAGAGATGCGATGGCAGGGAACAGACTGAGACCCAGCAAGACCAGGAGCAGAAGCAGAAAAAAAATTACCAGACTTCTTCTGCGCGCAGTCTGAACACGCAGCCACGAAACGGTGCGTGTCACGCTCCTGAGTAGGCCACCAAAACTGCTGGCGAATAGAAGCAAGCGTACCCCGAACGCCGGGATGGCCAGCTAACTTGGCAGAGTGAGCCCACTGAAGAACAGCCAGACGAGTAGAAACAGGAACGAAAAGAAGGTTACTAGGACAAGCGCGGCGACGCAGTGTGCGTGAGTGCTTGCTTAACCTGTCTCTCAATTCCCCAGACAGTCAACCCGACAACACGCCCAACAGGAAGGATCCCTCGGGATCGGTAGAAGCCACAGAAGAACTAAAGAGACGGGATAAAGCATGAGGCTTGGTGTTCTTAGTACCCGGGCAATAAGAAATAACGAACTCGAAACGAGCGAAAAACAACGCCCAACGAGCATGACGCGCATTCAGTCGTTTGGCATAACGGATGTACTCAAGGTTCTTTTGGTCAGTCCAAACAACAAAAGGAACGGTCGCCCCCTCCAACCACTGTCGCCATTTGCCTAGGGCTAAACGGATGGCGAGCAGTTCGCGGTTAGCCACATCATAGTTACGTTCCGACGGTGACAGGCGATGAGAAAAATACGCACAAGGGTGGACCCCATCGTCAGTATCGGAGCGCTGGGACAGAATGGCTCCCACACCCACCCCCGACGCGTCAACCTCAACAATAAACTGTTTAGTGACGTCAGGTGCAACAAGGATAGAAGCGGATGCAAAACGCTTCTTGAAGAGATCAGAACAACAATCATACGACCGGTGAGGAGGAAGGGAGTTGGTTCTGGACCGACTGAAGACCGTGCGCAGACCATGATATTCCTCCGGCACTCCTGTCAAATCACCAGGTTCCTCCTGAGAAGAGGGGACAGAACAAACAGGAGAAATAGCAGACATTAAACACGTCACATGACAAGAAACGTTCCAGGAAAGGATAGAATTACTAGACCAATCAAAAGAAGGATTATGACACACTAGCCAGGGATGACCCAAAACAACAGGTGTAAAAGGTGAACAAAAAATCAAAAAAGAAATGGTCTCACTATGGTTACCAGATACAGTGAGGGTTAAAGGTAGTGTTTCATATAATATACTGGGGAGAGGACTACCATCCAAGGCAAACATGACCGTGGGCTCCCTAACTGTCTGAGAGGAATGTCATGTTCCCGCGCCCAGGCTTCGTCCATAAAACAGCCCTCTGCCCCAGAGTCTATTAATGCACTGCAGGAAGCTGCCGATCCGGTCCAGCGTAGATGGACCGGTAAGGTAGTACATGTACTTGACGGAGAGGACCGTCTAGTAGCGCTTATCAGTCGCCCTCCGCTTACTGATGAGCTCTGGCCTTTAACTGGACATGAAATGACAAAATGACCAGCGGAACCGCAATAGAGACAGAGGCGGTTGGTGATTCTCCGTTCCCTCTCCTTAGTCGAGATGCGAATACCCCCAGCTGCATGGGCTCAACACCTGAGTCAGTGGGGAAAGACGGTAGTGTCGGAGAGAGGGGAGACACAGTTAACGCGAGCTCTCTTCTATGAGCTCGGTGACGAAGATCTACCCGTCGTTCAATGCGAATAGCGAGTTCAATCAAAGAATCCACGCTGGATGGAACCTCCCGAGAGAGAATCTCATCCTTAACCTTAGCGTGAAGTCCCTCCAGAAAACGAGCGAGCAACGCCTGCTCGTTCCAGTTACTGGAGGCAGCAAGAGTGCGAAACTCTATAGAGTAATCCGTTATGGATCGATTACCTTGACATAGGGAAGACAGGGACCAGGAAGCTTCTTTCCCAAAAACTGAGCGATCAAAAACCCTTATCATCTCCTCTTTAAAGTTCAGATAATTGTTAGTACACTCAGCGCTTGCCTCCCAGATAGCTGTGCCCCACTGCCGAGCCCGACCAGTAAGGAGTGATATGACGTAGGCAATCCGAGCTCTCTCTCTTGAGTATGTGTTGGGTTGGAGAGAGAACACAATATCACACTGGGTGAGAAAGGAGCGGCACTCAGTGGGCTGCCCAGAATAACATGGTGGGTTATTAACCCTAGGTTCCGGAGGCTCGGAAGAACCGGAAGTAGCTGGTGACACGAGACGAAGACTCTGATACTGTCCTGAGAGGTCGGAGACCTGAGCGGCCAGGGTCTCAACGGCATGCCGAGCAGCAGACAATTCCTGCTCGTGTCTGCCGAGCATCGCTCCCTGGAACTCGAGAGTAGAGTAGAGAGAATCCATAGTCGCTGGGTCCATTCTTGGTCGGATCATTCTGTTATGCAGGTGAATGAGGACCCAAAAGCGACTTGGCGAAAACAGAGTCTTTAATCCAGTAAAGTAAATTTACAATCATAAGGCATAATTCCACTCGTAATGACGAGAACAGACTGGAGACTCGATCAAGAACTGCAGGTTGCCTCGGGAAGGCACTTGAACGTAGCAGACTCAGACACCTGCTCACCACGCAGCATCTGAGGGAAACACGACACGACAGGGCGATACACAGACACAGCACGGTGAACAATAGACAAGGATCCGACAGGGCAGAAACGGAAAACAAGGGGAGAAATAGGGACTCTAATCAGGGGGAAAGATAGGGAACAGGTGTGGGAAGACTAAATGATTGATTAGGGGAATAGGAACAGCTGGGAGCAGGAACGGAGCGATAGAGAGAAGAGAGAGAGGGAGGAAGAGAGAAAGAGGGGAACGAACCTAAAAAGACCAGCAGGGGGAAAACGAACAGAGGGAAAAGCAAAATGACAAGACAAAATAAGACAAAACATGACAGTACCCCCCCACTCACCGAGCGCCTCCTGGCGCTCTCGAGGAGGAACACTGGCGGCAACGGAGGAAATCATAGATCACAAACGGTCCAGCACGTCCCGAGAAAGAACCCAACTCCTCTCCTCAGGACCGTAACGAAAAACGATAAAAAGGGAAACTAGGGTACTACTCTAAAAAAAAAAAAAAATGAGACACGGGTAGAGAACTGAAAGCTTTAGAGCAAACAGGACCAAACAGGCCAGGAGAGTAACAACTAGGGACAGACTGAGACACAGCAAGGGCAGGAACAAGAACAGGAGAGATGCGATGGCAGGGAACAGACTGAGACCCAGCAAGACCAGGAGCAGAAGCAGAAAAAAAATTACCAGACTTCTTCTGCGCGCAGTCTGAACACGCAGCCACGAAACGGTGCGTGTCACGCTCCTGAGTAGGCCACCAAAACTGCTGGCGAATAGAAGCAAGCGTACCCCGAACGCCGGGATGGCCAGCTAACTTGGCAGAGTGAGCCCACTGAAGAACAGCCAGACGAGTAGAAACAGGAACGAAAAGAAGGTTACTAGGACAAGCGCGCGGCGACGCAGTGTGCGTGAGTGCTTGCTTAACCTGTCTCTCAATTCCCCAGACAGTCAACCCGACAACACGCCCAACAGGAAGGATCCCCTCGGGATCGGTAGGGGGAAAACGAACAGAGGGAAAAGCAAAATGACAAGACAAAATAAGACAAAACATGACACTGTATTCTCAGACAGCGTTCGTAGAGCAATGGGGTGGTTTGCTTTTTTGGTTCAGGTACTAGGGCTGTGGCGTTTATGGAATTTTGTCAGCCGATTATTGGCATGTACAAGACATCATTTTACAGTAAGTAGAATATAATTGAACTTAAAATCGAAATGATATTATTCCCATTCCCATTCCGGAGCGCATAATGAAGTGGCAATGTTGAGTGTAAAAATTATCATTTGTAACAAGTCCTACTGTCACGCCCTAGCCATAGAGAGGCTTTTATTCTCTATTTTGGTTAGGCTAGGGTGTGACTAGGGTGGGCATTCTAGTTTCTTTATTTCTATGTTTTCTATTTCTTTGTTTTTGGCCGAGTGTGGTTCCTATTCAGAGGCAGCTGTCTATCGTTGTCTCTGACTGGGAATCATACTTAGGCAGCCTTTCTCCCACCTGTGTTTTGTGGGTAGTTGTTTTCTTTATAGTTTATTAGCCTTACAGAACTGTTCGTTTTTCACTTTGTTATTTTGTTCGAGTGTTTATGAGTAATAAAGAATTATGAACACTTACCATGCTGCGTTTTGGTCCATGCTGTCCGACGAGAGACGTAACACCTACATGCTATATTTAGAGTTATTTGGCAACTTTAGTTGTGAATGATACACACCTCTTAGAAATAAAAAGATATTCATGATTTGAGAAAGTCACAAAAGAAGCCTGCGCACTGTTCCTTGCCTCAGGCTGCACAAGCTGTTCTCTCATTAATTAAGTGATTATACTTTCACCCATCAGACTATTATCACTTTAATCTTGTCTTTACTAATACTGTATGTAAAATTAGTTTAGATTTATAATGGTCCATTATCAAATGGGCAGGAACAAGACATGTCATCCTTATGCACTGGAATAGAGAATGGAGGCCCGTTTCCCCTACGGTACGTTTTTCAGTCATGTCAGGTAGTCAACTCTGGTTAATTCGCTGCTCAACAGGTGATATTCCCCCAAACTCTATATGCTCTGGGCTCTCCAGCCCTGTTGTTACAGCTACCCAGTGCTTGATTTGGGAAACGAACAGTTTTTCTGTTGGGGAACATCGATAGTAACATGTTTTCACAACAAAACTTATTTCATTAAACTGTTGACAGCCCCTCTCTATGCGCTCTGAAGAAATAAATGGTGGTGAGATATTCTGTAGCTAACCGTAATGTGTCTGCCTAGTAATTATGAAAATATTAAAATACCCTATTACTAGGCTATTCAAAATCAAGTACAGATTCACAATAGTTGTAGACTAACTCTGAATTTGTTAAATGCAGGCTAGGCCAATCATGTACCAAAGATATCTTAAATCAGTATTTTTTTTGTTTTTCTGCCATGTGTAATATGGGGTAGGCTATGTATTGTATAATGGCACGATCATTATTTTAATTCAGTTTTTATTCCGTGCTTGGACTCATACAGTATACTGTATAGGCCTATGCCTATCAACGGACATCCATGCAGAGGGACAAGTTATTTGTAGTGAACCGCTATCGCCCGCCAGGTAAACTAATATGATATTGTTAATCTTGCCGTGCAGTGACTATGTGCATGCCAATGAATTGTTTACCACGTCTGTTAAAAATAAGAGAGCATCTCTTCCACTGAAAATCTAAAACACTAGAGTGTATGCTAAGCAAACCAGTGTATGCAAAGCCCAGTCCCTAACAGACCAAGCCGTGATGTGTTGATCACATATATTACTAAAAAAAACAATTGTGAAGGGCTTTCACGCTTACAGCGTTGCTTACCATACGAGTATGACATTATAGCAAAGACTTCTTTCCTCAGATCATGACCATCGAGAGTAACATTTGTGGTGGTTCAGGGCCCGAATGTAGAGATGTAGACAGGAGTATGTTTGAATTTGTTTAGAATTTAAATGTCACATTGAATTTGGACTATTTTGAGTGCCTTGTTGACAAATAGAAAAGTAATACATTTGTTCTGATTCATTCTTAGATAGATTATGTAGACTACAGCCAGGAATAGTGGTGGAGTCCGACATTGGAATTAACCTCTGTTGCTCTGTATTTCCTAACTTGAGGTGAAAAATGTGTGAATAAGTAAATACCTAGATTCCCTAGAGAGAAATAGACAGGACAAGACCAGATAAGAGATACAACAACAAAAAGAGCAAGAAGAAGAAACATGCCTGGCAGCCAATTAAAAATGACCATCCTTAACTTGTGTGCTTGTTATTAAGCTGGTGGTTATTTTCTCTTTGTTATTGTGATCTGACTCCTTCTGCCTACTCAAAGAAACAAGGCCGAGTGATAGTGTAAGTTCATTCTCTATGTATTGATTCACTGAACATACCCTGTTAAAGATTTGGAGACGAAGGGCAAAAATATATCCTTCAATGTTTTTCTTTAAATATGAGAAATCGTATGCATAGCCTTTGTGCGAGCATTCAAAACCTGTCTTCTGTAAATGTCTTAATTTAAGTCTATCTGTCTTAATTGTCATTTGTCATATAGCACAAGTGAATGTCCTGGAATCCAATACATCAGCCGAACCAGTTTAATATACCATTTGTCTCTTTTATTCAATTCCATTCACTCTTTTGCAGATTACGAATTTCTTATACCCTATCAACTATCAGCACAATGGAAGTGGGTTCAAAAGACATATCTGTTCCTCTCAACCCATCATACCTTTAAACATTCTACATAGACTTCATTATATTCATGGCATTCTATCAATCTTGCCAATTCTCTATCTTACATCTGAATAGACAATGCATGTGGGCTTGTGAATCCAGATCACTCTTATTATCTATCAGTGCAAATGAAAAAGCTTGCATTATTCCTTATAATTAGAAATGAACATTTTGTTGTTGTTCGTGGACTTGGTCTAATGATCTGCGAATGTATTTCATGTTAAAGCATTTACAGTCAGACAGTGGAAAACACAGACATGTCTGCATTTTAATTGTATGTTTGAGTGTGCCCTAGTTTGCTCCATTTTGTCCTTTACCTACGAGTTTGTTTTGCTATCCGTGGCTATCCGTAATGTTGGGTAATGTGTTTTGCCCTGGGGCTGGGTACACAGAGAACTCAGGTGTGAAGATCACAGCTCCATGCGTGAGGGACATTTCCAAAGAGCAGCCTACTTCAGTTGAATTAGAATGAAATCTGTCACACACGACCCTACTGAAAAATCTAGACTCGCATGAGAGTTCTTGGCTGAGAGGTCTTGTCTGAGAGTTCTTGGCTGAGAGGTCTTGTCTGAGAGGTCTTGGCTGAGAGGTCTTGTCTGAGAGTTCTTGGCTGAGAGGTCTTGGCTGAGAGTTCTTGGCTGAGAGGTCTTGTCTGAGAGGTCTTGGCTGAGAGGTCTTGTCTGAGAGTTCTTGGCTGAGAGGTCTTGTCTGAGAGTTCTTGGCTGAGAGGTCTTGTCTGAGAGGTCTTGGCTGAGAGGTCTTGTCTGAGAGTTCTTGGCTGAGAGGTCTTGTCTGAGAGTTCTTGGCTGAGAGGTCTTGTCTGAGAGGTCTTGGCTGAGAGGTCTTGTCTGAGAGGTCTTGGCTGAGAGGTCTTGTCTGAGAGGTCTTGGCTGAGAGGTCTTGGCTGAGAGGTCTTGTCAGTTGCATTCGGATTTTCAAATTGCACTTCAGCCACAACAACTGTGCGACTTAAATATATATTCAGCATTCAATGAAATTACATTCAATCAGAATTTACGACTATGACTAGGCACAAACAATGTATGCAAATGTAATTATATGATTTTCTATACATTGTCTCATGTCAGGTGACGTCACACTTACCTGAGGCTCGTACCTGAACTAGTCTGTCTTCTAGGACGTGGAATTCATCTCTAAAAATGGCTATTTTGCTCATCTTGCTAAAGCTAGTTCCTAATTCTAAAAATCACTCTGCTCTCGGTAACTATGATGCACTGGCTAATACGGAAAATCGTGCTCGATCTGCTGATCAAACTTGCTCCAGCTAGCAGACTAGTACAAGCTTGTTTGAATGGCCATACGATAGCTAGTTTGCCAGCTTGTGGATGAAGTTCTACAGCACCAAAGCTGTGGGACTGTTTTCAGAAACAGCTTGTCAACTATGGACAAAAGTATGTGGACACCTACTCGTCAAATATCTCAATCTAAAATAATGGGCATTAATATGGAGTTGGTTCCCCTTTGCTGCTATAACAGCCTCCACTCTTCTGGGAAGGCTTTCCACTAGATGTTGGATCATTGCTATGAGGACTTGCTTCCATTCAGTCACAAGAGCATTAGTGAGGTCGGGCACTGATGTTGGGCGATTAGGTCTGGCTCGCAGTCGGCGTTCCGATTCATCCCAAAGGTGTTCGATGGGTTTGAGGTCAGGGCTATGTTCAGGCTAGTCAAGTTCTTCCACACCGGTCTCGACAAACCATTTCTGTATGGACCTCCCTTTGTGCATGGGTACATTGTCATGCTGAAACAGGAAAGGGCCTTCCCCAAACTGTTACCATAAAGTCCGATGCACAGAATCGTCTAGAATGTCATTGTATGCTGTAGCATTAAGATTTCCCTTCACTATAACTAAGGGACCTAGCAGGACATAGCCCGAATCATGAAAAACAGCCCCAGACAATTATTCCTCCTTCACCAAACGTTACACTTAGCACTATGCATTCGGGCTGGTAGAGTTCTCTTGGCATCCGCCAAACCCAGATTTGTCCTTTGGACTGGCAGATGGTGAAGCATGTTTCATCACTCCAGTGAATGTGTTTCCATTGCTCCAGAGTCAAATGGCAGCAAGCATTACACCACTCAAGCCGACGCTTGGCATTGCACATTGTGATCTTAGGCTTGTGTGCGGCTGCTCGGCCATGGAAAGCCATTTCATTTCATGAAGCTTCTGACGAACAATTATTGTGCTGATGTTGCTTCCAGAGGACAGAAGATTTTAATGCGCTATACTCTTCAGCACTCGGCTGTCACATTCTGTGAGTTTGTGTGGCCTACCACATCGCGGCTGAGCCATTGTTGCTCCTAGACGTTTCCACTTTACAATAACAGAACTTATAGTAGACCGGGATAGTTCTAGCAGGGCAGAAATATGCCAAACTGACTTGTTGGAAAGGTGGTATCCTATGATGGTGCCGTGTTGAAAGTCACTGAGCTCTTCAGTATGGTCCATTCTACTGCCAATGTTTGTCTATGGAGATTGCACGGCTGTGTGCTCAATTTTATACACCTGTCAGCAGCGAGTGTGGCTAAGATAGCCAAATCTACTCATTTGAAGGGGTGTCCACATACCTTTGGCCATGTGGTTGTTAGGTTCCAATTTTGAGTAAATAACTCACGGACACTAGAGAAGCTTAACCAAGTTTAATTCTTCCCAAAGGGTTGTCACAGCTGTAATTCTGACAAATAAATAAACATTTCACACAAGCACTGATATTTAACTCTTTCTCCTAGGCTGAGTCTCCTCTGCAACTGAACAGCCAATGCATTTCTGTTGCTAGACAGAACCGTATTGATATCTGTTCTTCCTCACTTCATCTAACCACTTCCTCTAACCATCTAACCAAAGTGCTCTCTCCTCTCCAACTCAAGGCTGTCATGGTTATTGATACCAGGCTGTGTCTCGTCTCCTCCCAGAGGATCCCTGATGGCTAACAATAACATAATCACATAATGTAAACGTTATACATCACCCTCACTAACATTGTTAGGTTCTAAGATCTCCACCCGTCTTCCCTACACATTCCAAAGCCATCTGACTCCTACAGCTAACCATTAACATCTGATGTAAAAACCATTCTCTATCACCCCTCAGATACTATAGTATTACTTCTGATCTATCATGTCTCTAGTATAACAATGTTCAAAGTTTCACCCAGAATCCAACATAGTCTATCTGACTCTGACAACTGGCACTGTGCCTCGTTACTTTGTAACATTTGGCCAACGCGTTAGCTAGCACATTTTCGTGCACATTTCAAATTTCATAAATACTGATTCAACAACCATAAAACACCTAAGCTATATGTAGAATTAGGTAGTGAAGACTTGCTCGTGATTTTTAATATTTTTTTATTAGCTGCAGGTTTATAGTTTTGTGTCGGATTAACTCTGTCTCTTTCGAAGATGAAAGGAGGTTTAGTGGACGATGTCACATTGGTAAAATGTTTGAATGTTATGACAGCATATTGTAGCCAAACTTCTTTTTAACTCTCCCGTTAGTGTTTGTGAGTTATCAGACAGATCAGAGCAGACAACCGTAACACTATCTGACATGAGACAATGAAGATCTACATCAAAAGTACACACCACAAAGCAAAATGCTTGAGAGCATTGTAATTGATCAAGTGCTAGTGAGATTTTTGTGCAAATGGAAGATCCCGATTGTGAAGTACATCGTTACAAGGCCTACTCTCTCCATAGACATAATCCACTAGCTCCTATTGAGTTCAGGAAGTTTGATCCAACCTTTGATGATCGTCAGCACCGCCTCCAAACCCTCACAAACAGGCCAATATACCCAATCACTTCAAGCTCATCATCTTGACTTGGTGATCCCCATATTGGCACTCGGATCTGGGAACGGAAAGGCTAGTAGATAGGGTAAAAACCCATGCTGGAAAATAATGCATCCTTAATAAAATCCCATGGCTTGGAAATTACTGCATCCTTAATAAAATCCCATGCTTTGGAAATGAATGCATCCTTAATAAAAATCCCTTGGCTTGGAAATGAAAGAATCCCCAATAAAATCCCATGGCTTGGAAATGAATGCATCCTTAATAAAATCCCATGGCTTGGAAATGAATGAATCCATAATAAAATCCCATGGCTTGGAAATGAATGCATCCTTAATAAAATCCCATGCTTTGGAAATTAATGCATCCTTAATAAAAATCCCATGGCTTGGAAATGAAAGAATCCTTAATAAAATCCCATGGCTTGGAAATGAATGCATCCTTAATAAAATCTCATGGCTTGGAAATGAATGAATCCATAATAAAATCCCATGGCTTGGAAATGAATGCATCCTTAATAAAATCCCATTGCTGGAATTAGGGATTGAATGGTGGGTGAATAAAAATGATCATGCCCCAGTCTTAGACTTTGACACTTATTGCATAGTCTCATCAGAAGTTTCAGTTGGTAGTTTTTACAGTTTATTTCAGCACCTATCAGACACCGACCATGTCAGACTGGCAAGTATACTTTTGGGTGAGTGTGCTCAAAGAAACAAAGGTAATACCAAAACATACTATAAAGAAAATAAATAACGGAATACCATGTGTAAGAGAGAGGTTTGTTGTCTGATATGAGCCCAGCAGTAGATCTAGCAGCTGCATGAGAAGTGGTAATGCCTTAGTAAAGATATGTCCAGCCTCATTAGTAAGGTGTACGTAGCAGATTGAGGGCAATTTACCAGAAGCACTGCCCGGAAAGAGCATCCTTTGAGATAATAGTAACTCCATACTCCAAACCTGCATGGGACGCATCTCAGCTACTGATTGCTATCCACCTGGAAATTGGCATCAAACACAATCTGCATCCCAAATGGCACCCTATTCTCTATCTAATGCACTACTCAAAAGTAGTGCACTATATAGGGAATAGTGTGCTATTTGGGATGGACTATTGGTCCCTCCCTCCCTTCATCAGGTTGAACTACTATGGACTATTGGTCCCTCCCTCCATTAGGTTGAACTACTATGGACTATTGGTCCCTCCCTCCCTTCATCAGGTTGAACTACTATGGACTATTGGTCCCTCCCTCCCTTCATCAGGTTGAACTACTATGGACTATTGGTCCCTCCCTCCCTTCATCAGGTTGAACTACTATGGACTATTGCCCTGACAAATATTACAAATTCAGCTCCAAAAATGGTTATTTCTGTCCCCATTGATCAAACACGCCTGCTGCTTAGAACGTACAAATGAATAAATTAAGAATGACAATGTGTAAGAGGGGATGTTCTGGTCGTGCACGAGGAGAGAGGATTACGCCGTTGTTAACTTGGTTTTATGGGCAAATTCTGAAACAATGTCACCAACCGTCCCACATAATAGTTTCCCCATTTAAACGTTTCTCAACCGTGTCGCGGTACCTTGTTTGGGCAATTTCAGGCCACATACCTACACAGAGGCCTGTCAGGCAGATACCGGTAACACACAATGAGAATCAGCCTAAAAGTGACACGTGATGTGACAGCAAGGCAACAGCTTGGCAATTGTGCTTCTGGGGAAGAAGCTAGGCGAGGCAATGCTTTAGCTTCTACAGGGAAACTGGTTGGCTTGTAATTCTGGGACATAGACAGAGTCTAAGAGAGAGAGAGAGAGAGAGGATATCTGGAGACACACGTGTGTTAAAACAAAGAGCTGTTGAGTGAAGAATACAAACCCCAGCAGAACATGTTGGCGTCACAGAGCGAGTGTGCCTCTGCTCCTGTGTGACTTTCTGCCCAAGCAATGGAGAGAATGGGGAGGACCAGATATGGAATTAGTCTTCTTGTAAAACCGCAGAGAGAAAAGGTTACTGTGATTGCTTTCTAAAAATAGGCCTTTTGTGTTGTGGGCATAATGGATGCATATTTTGTTTAGCTCGCTGTCTCTTTCTGCCTACAGTATCTCCTACCTTTCTCTCTCCCTCTATTTATCTCTCTTTTGAGCATCCCACATTCCAAAAAAAATCTATATTCACAAAGCTACGTAGTCCCCTGCGTGTTTGCCTTAACCTTCTCCCTCCGAATTAAGGCAGGTATTAATCTCGAATTAATGAACCAGGTACTGTTATCAAGTGTTACCATATCACAATGAAATTAATACATTTCATGGTACAAGTGAGTTCATTTTTCAATTGCGATATATTAGGAAAAATATGCAGCTGAAATGAAATATGAAAATGGCAGATCTGAAATGCATGGAAGTCATTAAAAGTCACAGCTTTAGCTGAACGGCTTCCCAGAGTATGAGAGGAATCCACACTCTCCCTCTCTTTATGACAAATACTGCTTTCATGGGAGGAAATATTTTGATATGTGGAGATCTTCCTTGGGCTGCGTCCCAAATAGCACCCTATTCCCTTCATAGTGAACTACTTATCCTAGGAGAGCGATAGGGAGGCAGTAGAGGGAAATAGAGAGGAATTAGATGGCGAAATAGGGAGTGAGAGAAGAGGGACAGAGAGAGAAAGAGAGGAGAGAGAGGGATGAGAGGGACAGAGAGAGAGCGGTGGAGAGAAGAGAGAGGGAGAGAAGTAGAGAGGGAGAGAGAGCGAGGGAGGACAGAGAGAGATAGAGAGGGACAGAGAGAGATAGAGAGGGAGAGATGGGGAGAGAGAGGAAAAGAGACAGTATGTTTATTTATGACAGAGTGTTGGGGGGGGGTCATCTGTGCCGAGGAAGCCTGTTGAAATGAAGTCAATAGGACTGAGTTACACTGTACTGTTGGAACTGTAGTGTGTGTGTGTGTGTGTGCCTGCAAATCAAAAATCAAATCAAATTTTATTTGTCACATACACATGGTTAGCAGATGTTAATGCGAGTGTAGCGAAATGCTTGTGCTTCTAGTTCCGACAATGCAGTGATAACCAACAAGTAATCTAACTAACAATTCCAAAACTACTGTCTTATACACAGTGTAAGGGGATAAGGAACATGTACATAAGGATATATGAATGAGTGATGGTACAGAGCAGCATACAGTAGATGGTATCGAGTACAGTATATACATATGAGATGAGTGTGTAGACAAAGTAAACAAAGTGGCATAGTTAAAGTGGCTAGTGATACATGTGTTACATAAGGATGCAGTCGATGATGTAGAGTACAGTATATACATATGCATATGAGATGAATAATGTAGGGTAAGTAACATTATATAAGGTAGCATTGTTTAAAGTGGCTAGTGATATATTTACATCATTTCCCATCAATTCCCATTATTAAAATGGCTGGAGTTGGGTCAGTGTCAATGACAGTGTGTTGGCAGCAGCCACTCAATGTTAGTGGTGGCTGTTTAACAGTCTGATGGCCTTGAGATAGAAGCTGTTTTTCAGTCTCTCGGTCCCAGCTTTGATGCACCTGTACTGACCTCGCCTTCTGGATGATAGCGGGGTGAACAGGCAGTGGTTCGGGTGGTTGATGTCCTTGATGATCTTTATGGCCTTCCTGTAACAACGGGTGGTGTAGGTGTCCTGGAGGGCAGGTAGTTTGCCCCCGGTGATGCGTTGTGCAGTCCTCACTACCCTCTGGAGAGCCTTACGGTTGAGGGCGGAGCAGTTGCCGTACCAGGCGGTGATACAGCCCGCCAGGATGCTCTCGATTGTGCATCTGTAGAAGTTTGTGAGTGCTTTTGGTGACAAGCCGAATTTCTTCAGCCTCCTGAGGTTGAATAGGCGCTGCTGCGCCTTCTTCACGACGCTGTCAGTGTGAGTGGACCAATTCAGTTTGTCTGTGATGTGTATGCCGAGGAACTTAAAACTAGCTACCCTCTCCACTACTGTTCCATCGATGTGGATAGGGGGGTGTTCCCTCTGCTGTTTCCTGAAGTCCACAATCATCTCCTTAGTTTTGTTGACGTTGAGTGTGAGGTTATTTTCCTGACACCACACTCCGAGGGCCCTCACCTCCTCCCTGTAGGCCGTCTCGTCGTTGTTGGTAATCAAGCCTACCACTGTTGTGTCGTCCGCAAACTTGATGATTGAGTTGGAGGCGTGCGTGGCCACGCAGTCGTGGGTGAACAGGGAGTACAGGAGAGGGCTCAGAACGCACCCTTGTGAGGATCAGCGGGGAGGAGATGTTGTTGCCTACTCTCACCACCTGGGGGCGGCCCGTCAGGAAGTCCAGTACCCAGTTGCACAGTGCGGGGTCGAGACCCAGGGTCTCGAGCTTGATGACGAGCTTGGAGGGTACTATGGTGTTGAATGCCGAGCTGTAGTCGATGAACAGCATTCTCACATAGGTATTCCTCTTGTCCAGGTGGGTTAGGGCAGTGTGCAGTGTGGTTGAGATTGCATCGTCTGTGGACCTATTTGGGCGGTAAGCAAATTGGAGTGGGTCTAGGGTGTCAGGTAGGGTGGAGGTGATATGGTCCTTGACTAGTCTCTCAAAGCACTTCATGATGACGGAAGTGAGTGCTACGGGGCGGTAGTCGTTTAGCTCAGTTACCTTAGCTTTCTTGGGAACAGGAACAATGGTGGCCCTCTTGAAGCATGTGGGAACAGCAGACTGGTATAGGGATTGATTGAATATGTCCGTAAACACACCGGCCAGCTGGTCTGCGCATGCTCTGAGGGCGCGGCTGGGGATGCCGTCTGGGCCTGCAGCCTTGCGAGGGTTAACACGTTTAAATGTCTTACTCACCTCGGCTGCAGTGAAGGAGAGACTGCATGTTTCCGTTGCAGGCCGTGTCAGTGGCACTGTATTGTCCTCAAAGCGGGCAAAAAAGTTATTTAGTCTGCCTGGGAGCAAGACATCCTGGTCCGTGACTGGGCTGGATTTCATCTTGTAGTCCGTGATTGACTGTAGACCCTGCCACATGCCTCTTGTGTCTGAGCCATTGAATTGAGATTCCACTTTGTCTCTGTACTGACGCTTAGCTTGTTTGATAGCCTTGCGGAGGGAATAGCTGCACTGTTTGTATTCAGTCATGTTGCCAGACACCTTGCCCTGACTAAAAGCAGTGGTTCGCGCTTTCAGTTTCACGCGAATGCTGCCATCAATCCACGGTTTCTGGTTAGGGAATGTTTTTATCGTTGCTATGGGAACGACATCTTCGACACACGTTCTAATGAACTCGCACACCGAATCAGCGTATTCGTGTGCGTCCATGTGTGTTTGGTCATGTTTATAATTTAAACAGCAAAACGACAGCATCGAGTGCTATGTAAAGTTTACCTCTTTGAGGGATTACCCAAATTAGATCTGTTCTGATATAGTTCTTCTATACTTAACTCTGGGAGCTGGATTCCTGAATTTCTGCCAGTTGCTGCCACCCTCCCACCCCCACTGCAGTGAATTCCTCCTTTCCTACAACGTTTAAACCTGCTCATATTTTTTACTGGCAGTGTTTGACCCCCCCATGACAGATACTTAACCCCCCCCGCTCTCTCTCTCTCTCTTTCTCTCTGTCCCCCATGTACTGACTGACACAAAACATACCTTGCACACATACAGTACACCCACAACACAGTTGTTCATAGACAAACATGACAAAGTTTGGACACACCTACTCATTCAAGGGTTTTTCTTTATTTTACAATGCTCTACATTGTAGTATCACATGTGAGCCCTCTCCGGCCTCTAGGTTGCCAGGCTGCTCGTTTATGGCGCCATCCTGTCACCAGCATTACCAGCATTACGCGCATTTGCGCATAATGACATTCACCTGGACTCCACCACCTCCTTGATTACCTGCCCTTTATATGTCACTCCCTTTGGTTTCTTTCCCAGTCGTCATTGGTCCTGTATCTGTTTCATGTCGGTGCACTTTTTGGGTCACTTGTTTCATTTATTTATTAAATGTATTCACTCCATGAAATTGCTTCCCGACTCTCAGCTTACAGTCGCTTGAGAAAGTATTCACCCCCCTTGGCATTTTTCCTATTTTGCTGCCTTACAACCTGGAATTAAAATGAATTTTTGGGGGGGTTTGTATCATTGGATTTGCACAACATGCCTACCACTTTGAAGATGTTTTATATTTTTTTGTGAAACAAACAAGAAATAAGACAGAAAAACAGAAAACTTGAGCGTGCATAACTATTCACCCCCCAATTCAATACTTTGTAGAGCCACCCTTTGCAGCAATTACAGCTGCAAGTCTCTTGGGGTATGTCTCTATAAGCTTGGCACATCTAGCAACTGGGATTTTTACCCATTCTTCAAGGCAAAACTGCTCCAGCTCCTTCAAGTTGGATGGGTTCTGCTGGTGTACCACAATGTTTAAGTCATTCCACAGACTCTCAATTGGATTGAGGTTTGGGCTTTGACTAGACCATTCCAAGACATGTAAATGTTTCCCTTTAAACCACTCGAGTGTTGTTTAGTAGTATGCTTAGGGTTGTTGTCCTGCAGGAAGGTGAACCTCCATCCCAGTCTCAAATCTCTGGGAGACTGACACAGGTTTCCCTCAAGAATTTCCCTGTATTTAGCATCATCCATCATTCTTTCGATTCAGACCAGTTTCCCAGTCCCTGATGATTAAAAAAACATCACCACAGCATGATGCTGCCACCACCATGCTTCACTGTGGGGATAGTGTTCTCTGGGTGATGAGAGGTGTTGGTTTTGCACCAGACATAGCGTTTTCCTTGATGACCAAAAATATCAATTTTAGTCTCATCTGACCAGAGTACCTTCTTCCATATGTTTGGGGAGTCTCCCACGTGCCTTTTGGCGAACACCAAACGTGTTTTCTTATTGTTTCTTTAAGCAATGGATTTTTTCTGGCCAATCTTCCGTAAAGCCCAGCTCTGTGGAGTGTACGGCTTAAAGTGGTCCCATGGACAGATACTGCAATCTCCTCTGTGGAGTTTAACAGCTCCTTCAGGGTTATCTTTGGTCTCTTTGTTGCCTCTCTGTTTAATGCCTCCCTTGCCTGGTCTGTGAGTTTTGGTGGGGGGCCCTCTCTTGGCAGATTTGTTGTGGTGCTATATTCTTTCAATTTTTTAATAATGGATTTAATGGTGCTCTGTGGGATGTTCAAAGTTTGGGATTTTTATTTATAACCCAACCATGATCTGTACTTCTCCACAACTTTGTCCCTGACCTGTTTGGAGAGCTCCTTGGTCTTCATGGTGCCGCTTGCTTGGTGGCGTCCCTTGCTTAGTGTTGTTGCAGACTCTGGGGCTTTCAGAACCGATGTATATATACTGAGATCATGTGTCAGATCATGTGACACTTAGATTGCACACAGCTGGACTTTATTTAACTAATTATGTGGCTTCTGAAGGTAATACATTGCACCAGATCTTATTTAGGGGTTTCATATCAAAGGGGGTGAATACATATGAACGCACCACTTTTCCGTTTGGAATATTTTTGAATTTTTTTAAACAGGTAATTTTTTAAATTATGTCTATTACATGATATACAAATAAAAATCCACTTAAATGACAGGTTGTAATGCAGCAAAATAGGAAAGATGCACAGATGGATGAATACTTTTGCAAGACACTGTACATTGTTACATGAAGAATAATAGTGAAGACATCAAAACTATGAAATAACACATATGGAATCATGTACTAACCAAAAAAGTGTTAAACATTCAAAATATATTTTATATTTTATATTCTTCAATGTAGTCACACTTCACCTTGATGGATAGCTTTGCACACTCATTCTCTCAGCCAGCTTCACCTGGAATGATCACGTTTCAGGGAAGACCCAGATGCAGACAAGGTCAAAGTAACAACAGTTTATTCATCAAACAGGGGCAGGCAAAAGGCAAGCCAAGGGCAGGCAGCGGTCCGTAATCCAGATACGTGGGGCAAAGGTACAGGATGGCAGGCAGGCTCAGGGGCAGGGTCAGGGCAGGCATAATGGTCAACACTGAGAAAACTAGGAAACAGGAACAATCGAGAGACAGGAGCAGAGGGGAAAACGCTGGTAGGCTTGACGAAACCAAACAAACTGGCAACAGACAAACAGAGAACACAGGTATTAATGCACAGGGGATAATGGAGAAGGTGGGCAACAGCTGAAGGGGGGGTGGAGACAATCACAAAGACAGGTGAAACAGATCAGGGTGTGACAGGAATGCTTTTCCAACAGTCTTGGAGGAGTTCCCACATATGCTGAGCACTTGTGGGCTGTTTTTCCTTCACTCTGCGATGGAGGCCAGGTCATCAGATGCAGCACTCAATCACCCTCTTTCTTGGTCAAATAGCACTTAAACAGCTTGGAGGTGCGTTGGGTCATTGTCCTGTTGAAAAACAAAGGATAGTCCCACTAAGAGCAAACCAGATGGGATGGTGTATCGCTGCAGAATGCTTTGGTAGCCATGCTGGTTAAGTGTGCCTCGAATTCTAAATAAATATCTGACAGTGTCACCAGCAAAGCACTCCCACACCATCACACCTCCTCCTTGATGCTTCACGGTGGGAACCACACATGCGGAGATCATCGGTTCACCTATTCTGTGTCTCAGGAAGACACGGCGGTTGGAACAAAAAATCTCAAATTTGGAATCATCAGACCAAAGGACAGATTTCCACCAGTCTAAAGTCCATTGCTCGTGTTTCTTGGCCCAAGCAAGTCTCTTCTTCTTATCGGTGTCCTTTAGTGGTGGTTTCTTTGCAGCAATTTGACCATGAAGGCCTGATTCACCCAGTCTCCTCTGAACAGTTGATGTTGACATGTGTCTGTTACTTGAACTCTGTGAGATGCAATCTGGTGCATCGTAGCACTTGATGGTTTTGCAACTGCACTTGAAGAAACTTTCAAAGTTCTTTACATTTTTCGGATTGACTGACAATATCTTAAAGCAATGATGGACAGTCATTTATTTTTGCTTATTTGAGCTGTTCTTGCCATAATATGGACTTGGTCTTTTACAGTAGCGTGCCGTGGTTCTGGGGCCTGGGCCTTCAGTGAAGTCCTACACAGTCCCACCCAAGTTAATCCACCTCTTATTACCATCATTATGATGCCATGGCTCGAGACACTATACATTTAGACAGAAACGCTGTATAACCAGGCGTTGCGTCACCTTGTTCGTTGAGCTGTAGATCCACTCGGGTGTCTCCAAAAGTTTTCAAAAGCACCATTGCTTGTAAATGCCCAGCCGTGTCTCATTGCTGCCTTGGTTAGACAACTCAGGTTTGCAAAGCCAGTGAGGCTCCAAACACCAAATTGATCACTTGCAAATAATAGGCATTCCCAGCATTCCCAGCAGTACAGTTTGCAGTGCTTCTCGGAGCCTGTGAGTCATTGATAGCGCCCATAGTTAAAAGTGGCGAACAAACCCCTTTCCCGCTTGTGACAGGCTTTGTAGCATCGGCGTCTACCTCTCCTGACAATGTCTAACTTTTCTTGAAAAGTTTGTCTTGAGAATGGCGTTATAATTATATCCTCGACCAAATCGATATCTTCTCCTTCCGCCATTGTGGGTTGAAAAAACAGCTTAGTAGTACGCAAATTAATTCGTTGATCAATTTCAGTTTCCTAGTTCTGAGACCTGCCCATATAGGACCTGCCTCTCAATATTGGTAATCCAATCCAAAGACGTGCACGCACTACGCCTGCTAGCTGGCTCCTGTGTAACACTGGAGCCAGCCAGCAGGCGTACAATAGCCAACTCTAAAGCTGATTGGTTGACACTAAATTTTAATTTCCATTCACTCTAAGCTACAAGCGCCCGCACTGTTGATTCTGAAGGCCTGAGGGCAGATTTTAGACCCCTGGTAACACATGATGGCTGAATATGATTGGATAAAAGATCTAACATAAAGACCAGCCCTCCAAATCTCAACCTAGGGCTGGAAGCAGTGCAACCAAGAGGAAAGCTATGAAATTAAGAGTATTACTCTTACTCTGGGGAATAATTTATTACATATTTGTGGGAAAATATATATTTTTTAAAGTACATTCTGATGATGTTTAGGGCAGCAGAGAAGGCCTTGCTGGCCCTGACTGCCCACTATTTTTACCAAATAGGTCTATCTTCTGTATACCACGCATACCTTGTCACAACACAACTGATTGGCTCAAATGCATTAAGAAGGAAAGAAATTCCACAAATTACATTTTAACAAGGCACACCTGTTAATTGAAATGCATTCCAGGTGACTACCTCATGAAGCTGGTTGAGAGAATCCCAAGAGTGTGCAAAGCTGTCATCAAGGCAAGGGGTGGCTAATTTGAAGAATCTCAAATACAAAATATATTTAGATTTGTTGAACACTTTTTTTGTTACTACATGATTCCATGTGTTATTTCACAGTTTTGACATCTTCACTAATATTCTACATTTTAGAAAATAGTAAAAATAAAGAAAAACCTTTGATTGAGTAGCTGTGCCCAAACCTTTGACGGGTAGTGTACATGCACACACACACCTACACACAGCATGTATAAACACACACACACTCTCCTGAGAATAGACCTGCATGGAACTGAGCACCTCTCTGCCATAATAGCAGCTGCTCTCTCTCTCTCTCTTGGATAGCATTGTGGGCAGGATGGATATCTTGGGCCCCGGAGGAATAGTATTTTATCATGGTCATGTAGTGCTTGGATCAAACGCTTACCAATGGGCTTTGGGTATCTCGGCCTGTCAGTCTTATCACAGATCTTACTGCCACTGCGTGATCCATCCAGTCATTTTATACTCCAGATAGATGATTAAGGCTTTTAATTTCCCGTCTGACATGATGCTAATGCCAGTTACTGTGTAACTGCCTCCCACTTCCACTGTCATTCCCATTGGCTTACTATGAAATAAAAGTTGTAAAAACATGAGAATTCATGTAGAGAAAAGAGAGGGTGAGAGCAGAGGGGAGGAGAGGGGAGGAGAGGGGAGGAGAGGAGAGGAGAGGAGAGGAGAGGAGAGGAGAGGAGAGGAGAGGAGAGGAGAGGAGAGGAGAGGAGAGGAGAGGAGAGGAGAGGAGAGGAGAGGAATTACTTACCAGTAAGAGCAGAACAGCAGTGTACTCAAGCAACAGCAGATCTAGAGGTAATGGATTTACTTTCAAAGAAAACACGTTTCCTCATTGTTCCCCTTCTCCTTCTCTTATCTTCCTTATTAATCAAAAGCATATTTAGACAAACGCACAACCTTTAATGACATTATGATGCTGGGAGAAAGATAATGATTCAAACCTGAGGTTATTTATTTATGTTTGTATCGCGTTTATTCCATAAGGTGGCATTCATTAAGGAATCGGTCCCTGTTCAAACATGAAGTACCATGAGGATGTGCAATCCAATAACAAGGCCCACACTTTGTCAATACTCCCTCATCAAGGGCATTGAAATAATGGGATTAGCAGCAGCAATAAAATATCAACAGCATGCTTCCATAATCTATGTTGAATCTCTCCAACGATGAAGGTGACTTTACGGTGCTCGCCATGTTGGAACGAGGGAGGCACAGGCCTGTAATGCAGATAGAGACGGGCATCGTTTGTGACGCTGTTTCAGAGCTTGGCTTGACTCGGGGCGTTTCTCTCTAGTTGTTGTTTCATTATAGGTGCTGGACTAAAGGAAATACATAGTACCATATGAAACAGTACAACATTAAGTACAACATTAAGGAAAACCTTTTTTTCAATGTTTTCTGTGTTTTTATGGTATTAAAATGCCACGTCCCTACACTGCTTGAGTATTGCTCATCATCTACTGTATGAAGGTATACAGTACCTATACCGATATGCTCTATTGAGGTGTAGTCTACCTACTCTGTTCCCTGCCTGCTTGTGTGTGTCTCCCTGGTTCTTTGCATAGTGTGATTTAGTAGGTTCCATAGTGCAATGTATCAAACACACAGTTTCAGTCGTGTAGCCATCCATCACACATGACTCTCTCAGCAAATGAACGCTGACCTCATTTTGCTACTGCCTTATTAGGCATAGGGGTTAGGGTGTGGCGGGGTGGAGATGACCCCAAGGTTACACCTCACCGGACACTTATCCCACCCACCCCTATATGACAGATGGACGCATACCATCCACAGCATTGGCTGGTCATGAGTATTGACATTGGACAAATACATTCAGATGAGAAGGAGTGTGCTGAGCATCTTCTGAGTGAGTGGAACAGCTTGAATCATGAATGTGAATGTGAGTTATGGTCTTGGTAGTATAAATGCTGAGGATGCGGGCATCTTGACTTGATTGATGTGCTATCCCTCAGTAGATCCTTCCATGATGCTATCCCTCAGTAGATCCTTCCGTGATGCTATCCCTCAGTAGATCCTTCCATGATGCTATCCCTCAGTAGATCCTTCCATGATGCTATCCCTCAGTAGATCTTTCCATGATGCTATCCCTCAGTATATCCTTCCATGATGCTATGCCTCAGTAGATCCTTCCATGATGCTATCCCTCAGTAGATCCTTCCATGATGCTATCCCTCAGTAGATCCTTCCATGAAGCTATCCCTCAGTAGATCCTTCCATGATGCTATCCCTCAGTAGATCCTTCCGTGATGCTATCCCTCAGTAGATCCTTCCATGATGATATCCCTCAGTAGATCGTTCCATGATGCTATCCCTCAATAGATCCTTCCATGATGCTATCCCTCCGTAGATCCTTCCATGATGCTATCCCTCAGTAGATCCTTCCATGATGCTATCCCTCAGTAGATCCTTCCAGGATGCTATCCCTCGGTAGATCCTTCCATGATGCTATCCCTCAGTAGATCCTTACATGATGCTATCCCTCAGTAGATCCTTCCATGATGCTATCCCTCAGTAAAACCTTCCATGATGCTATCCCTCAGTAGATCCTTACATGATGCTATCCCTCAGTAGATCCTTCCATGATGCTATCCCTCAGTAGATCCTTCCATGATGCTATCCCTCAGTAGATCCTTCCCTGATGCTATCCCTCAGTAGATCCTTCCATGATGCTATCCCTCAGTAGATCCTTCCATGATGCTATCCCTCATTAGATCCTTCCATGATGCTATCCCTCAGTAGATCCTTCCATGATGCTATCCCTCAGTAGATCCTTCCATGATGCTATCCCTCAGTAGATCCTTACATGATGCTATCCCTCAGTAGATCCTTCCATGATGCTATCCCTCAGTAGATCCTTCCATGATGCTATCCCTCAGTAGATCCTTCCATGATGATATCCCTCAGTAGATCCTTCCATGATGCTATCCCTCAGTAGATCCTTCCATGATGCTATCCCTCAGTAAATCCTTCCATGATGCTATCCCTCAGTAGATCCTTACATGATGCTATCCCTCAGTAGATCCTTCCATGATGCTATCCCTCAGTAGATCCTTCCATGATGCTATCCCTCAGTAGATCCTTCCCTGATGCTATCCCTCAGTAGATCCTTCCATGATGCTATCCCTCAGTAGATCCTTACATGATGCTATCCCTCATTAGATCCTTCCATGATGCTATCCCTCAGTAGATCCTTCCATGATGCTATCCCTCAGTAGATCCTTCCATGATACTATCCCTCAGTAGATCCTTCCATGATGCTATCCCTCAGTAGATCCTTCCATGATGCTATCCCTCAGTAGATCCTTCCATGATGATATCCCTCAGTAGATCCTTCCATGATGATATCCCTCAGTAGATTTCCATGATGCTATGCCCAGTACATCCTATGGTAAAGAAGAGGCATGGCTTGCCTTGTTGTGAAACCATTTTTATTATACTGACAGGAGAAAATTGTCACATTGGCCAGGGTCTGGTTCAATATTAACTTAAGGGAATACATTTCCAAAATATGATTTATAATCTATATTGTTTAGCGTTGTTTTAATGCCTCTGTTTTGCAATTATACATACAGTAGCTGACCATCACTAAAAGCTAAAAGACAGTGAGTTATCTTGATTGTAAAGATGCTGAATTACATTGCCAGGCATGATGTGTCATCTTCCATAGATTTCCATTTTAACAAAAGACGCTCCTGTTACTGTACTGATGAACATCTTAATCCATTATGATGAATGTTTTGACAGCAGCTGAACCGAGAAACCCGATTTTACCACATGATATAGAAGGGGTGATCTCATTTGCATACTGATGTGTAATTGAGAGCATGAAGATGCTTAGTGGCAATGAAAGTGGACACCTTTGCGGTAGCCAATCGTATTGTGCCTCATCTACAGCAAATTAACACAAAAACGTTTTTTCAAATGGTCCTTTACCTCAAACTTTATACTTACTTTCAGAGCTTAACAATCGGCAGTCCAATCGCATCATACAGTGTCTCTCATCACCTAGTCTGCTTTAGCAGATAGACGCCTCATCGGGCCTCTGAATGGGGTTATCCAGCACAGTTCATGAGGGGTGCTCAGGACTGTTTGCTGTACAGTGTAATTACTTTAGGTTAGGATGGATCGGGCTCCTGTCAATCAGTCAGAGTCAAAGCTAAGCCCCTAATTAGGTAATTAACAGATCATGTGGAGGGGATCACTTGTTCCCTGCTTGGAGATTGATGGGGAGGTTAAGAGCGATACATCCTTGACCAACTCCATTGCCATTATTAAGTGGGGCTGTGGAGAAAGTATAGCAGGTCTGTTTGTGTTCTCTTGCCAACACCTGGTTATTGTCATGCCAGGACTAAAGGAGTTGGCAGGACAGCACAAATAGATCTGGAACCAGGCTAGGGCTAAATAGTGGTGGTTATTGAGTGAGCTGGTACTAAGCTCACTCTGCTTCAGGAGACACCCAGCCGGGCAGATGTGCCAAAAACTAACCTAATGTAGTGTAACTCTGAGCATGAGGTTATGGAGGGCTGCTATGTGGTTCATTAGGATGACCATGACATCAGTTATTATAGAGGGCTGCTCTGTGGTTCATTAGGATGACCATGATAACAGTTACTTTGAATGAGTAGGTAGGTAAGTGAACCCCCCCATAGGCGTAGAGAGGGGATTGACGTCCCCATGTGCTAATTGCAGTGGATGGTTAACTCAGTAACATATTAAGTGCAGAATATTATACAATAGCATACGGTTTTTCAGAGGAAAGTGCCATCTTCAGAAAGCATCGACATGCTCTCGATTACTTATCAGTATGCAAATGAGAGAGATCATCCCATCTATATTTCTCGGTTCAGTGCCCCCCCTTCCCCAACCCTCCCAGTGCTGCTAAAATAAAAATAAATAGGAGCCTAAAGGAAGAGGCGCCTGCTGCGCTTTTTGACGAATGTGACACACTCTGCTGTGCCTCGCTGGCTGACGCACTGTCCTAGGGTCCCCTAGGTGCCAAATAATAAATTACAGTAATAGGGTTGAGCTATTCAAAGCCTTCACACCACAGAGGGACATTTCTCTAATTGATTGCTTGATTATAATTTGATATGGATCGTGGTGTTGATTATCAATGGAGGGGTCATGGTTCCTGTGATTGCGAAGTTTTAAGCACTGATTATCTTATTAAGGGGAGTAGATTATCGTATACTGTGGGCGCTGGGGCTGCCGGTAGCATCAGGGCTGCTCCCCCTCAGCAGCTGGGCCAAGTTGTCTCCTCTTACCTGACTGAAGACCGATTACTCATTCCCGGCTAGATGTGTTCATATCACTAGGGGTGGGTTGTGTTAGATACAACCAAGCAAATTTTGAACAGAATAGGCCATTCAAGGCCCATCAATGCTCTTCTTGTTTCCTATTCTTTGTATTCCAGTAAAATCCTCCACCCTGGTGTTGAAGGCTCCGAGGAATTTACGCCCTGCTTTATTTGCCACTGCATCAATCCAGTGCTGTTTTACAAGGTTCCATCCACAGTAGTTGTGGTTTTACTGGTGTCCTCTTTGGGACCTCTGAGCTATGGCTTGGTACGCTCGCTTCAGTCATTGCTGCCTGACTCGGCTTTGTTTTGACATGAAACATTTGTGTCAGATATCCCCAAGCAGACCTGTGATGAATTGCACAGCTAGGTAGCAGATGATTTGGTCTGGAATAGCTGTCCCTGTCCCTGTATTTATATCACTGTCGTACGTGGCTCCCTGCATCATTGAAACTGATGAGATTCGACATTCCCTTTGTGGAACATTGCAATTCATTTCATACTGAAGCTCCTTACTGGATAGAACTCTCTGGCCATAGTTGTATGCTGTCGACTTTTGGATTTCTGGAGGCTAGTGTTTTCTGTATGTCCTTGTGCAACACTGACTGGGAGAAGAGATCTGCAGTGAAGCACTAGAGACGACTGTCAAAACTCTAGAGGAGTGTTGAATCTTCACACACCCACACAAGATGACACGACGTCACATCATCCAAGGAGAATACATTGTGTTGTCAATAGGGCTCTGAGATGCACCTCCTCAAGCAGAGCACCAATTATTTAAGGTATTTTCTTGCCAAGTTGTAATTTAGATCTTGGAGACATGCACACACATCAGAACTAGACTGGGACATGGGCTGCATTCGTTCTGTCACTGTTTGAGTGATGACACACCTGAATTAGTTTCCGAGTTGTATTTTTTAAATCCTAATTATTGAGCTGCCAGAACCACAAGGTACTCCGAGTGGAAGAGATCAGAAAGTTGAAATGGGCTTGTTTCTCTGAGACCTGAGGAGGATAACAAATGTGTTTTCATGCAATTATTTGTTTAAATTGTCAGGGAGGGCTGACATTTTCCCACCTCTTGAGAGAGAACAACAACAGCCTAGTTGGCAACACTAACTTCTGAAACTGTCCTGGCATCCAAAAGCATCCACCGAGCGAGACACAGGAGCCTGCCTCAACATATTCAGCATATTTATATTACCTCACATCTTGTTGGTTTTTATCATTCAATTCCCACCAGATTACGGAATTTTGTTCAACTGTTTAATTGATGGTCAATAGATAACTAAATTACTGTTTTGTTTAAAACAATTATTTGATTACAATGAATGGTGACTAAATCAGCTTTATGCACGTCACAAATGTCCTCCTGTTGGTCCCAGTCATAATGGCTCCCTCTATTGTTTAAGGCTTTGTCTTGTCTGTTCAGGTGTGAATGCTGTTGTATTCTGGCTCTCCACTGTCTCCTTGTTAATTCCTGGCTATCACTTATTTAAACCCCCTACCGCTCCACTAACTCCTAATTGGGCCAAATGTCAACAATTTATTAGTGATGGCAAAACAGCTGATAAAAGTTTATTGGGATGGATGGAAAATATGTGGCCTAAATTAACGTCATGCTTGTTAAGGCCAAAGTGCTCGTTTGCTTGTTAAGGCCAAAATGCTCCAACCTTGCAGCCAGTACAGTAAAGAGTGAACTCAGGCGCTACAGGAGAGTATATCAACCGCCACAAAGGGATTTAAAGAAAACAAATGAATAGTTGGGCACTGCAACCATTTGCAGTGCATGACATACCAAATATGTGAAGGTGTATTGAAGGTACATATAGGTGTAAACCTAATTCTAGGTCAGGAGCTATACTACATTATAAACTGTTTCGAGCACTGAATGCTGATTGGCTGACAGCCGTGGTATACCACGGGTATGACAAAACATTTATTTTTAATGCCCTAATTACAGTTTATAATAGCAATAAGGCATGTTGGAGGTTTATACCACGGCTAAGGGCTCTATCCAGGGACTCGTGCAGAAGAACAGCCCTTAGCTGTGTTATATTGGCCATATACCACAACTCCTTTTATCTTATTGCTTAATTATAAACTGGGTGGTTCGAGCCCTGAATACTGATTGACTGACAGCTGTGTTATATCAGACCGTATACCATGGGTATGACAAAACATTTACTACAGTATACCAACCACCATAAAGAGCTTTAAAGAGGAATAAAGTAATGGTCTGTCACTGCATCCAGTTGTATGCTGAGCCAAAGGTGGAGGCGAACTGTACATGTAGCTCTTTTTTTTGCGTGGTCACCAGTTGTAGCCCATGCTTTGCATTTGCCAACAATCTTTTGTGTAACACTGTCCCCTTAGAGAGGTAGAGGTGCTTTAATCTCTCTGCTTCAACCTCAACCTCATCATTTCTCTTTATTGCTTCCTCTCCCATCCTCCCATCAATACAGCATCCATTCGAGGCTTGTCTCCATCTCTCATAATAAAACATCCCTCTTTCAAAGGCTATTTTCTATGGGTCCACATAAGAGGTTTTTGATTTATTAGATCTTAGGGTCCCTGTGGGTTCCTGTCCCTAGACCCCCCCCCACTCCCAGTGCTGCTCACTCAAAGCGGCTCAATAACCTTATTCCATGGAAAGCCTCTCTTGCCTGTCACACAGTAAGGATTACATGCCATTTCCACTTGTCGCACATCCAGAAAGCCAGTCTGCTCCTTGAATGAATGTGCGAAAACTAGTCGATGGGTCAAATGAATGCAAAAATAAAAGATAAACAACTACTTCATCGGTAAACACCACCAGCAGGACCCGGCATTGGAAGGAAAGATGGAGTTTGTTTTTAGTGGCAGGCAGACTTTTTCAAGAAGAAGAAAAGCAGCCTGGCTGGCATAGAGAACAGTGATGTGTGGTTCCCTTGGCTACCGTTTTCAATGTGGAACATGTCGGGAGTAACAGAGCACCAAGTATGGACCATCTATAATGTTTTGTCCCCTTTGAGGCATAACAAACAGAGAAGCACTTATGATAAACACTACAACAAAACATTGTTTAGAGCGAATATCACTGGTTATTATTATCTTTTGCGTGAGGGATCGTAAGTCTGAAGGGGTCAGGGAGAACAGCCTAATGGTGGATGTACGTCTTCTAAATGTGCCAGCATACCGTTCACACTCTCACAGCAGGGGCAGTTTGCATATTTTCTGGGCTGCTAAAGGAATTCTGCTGTTAAGACTCATGGCCGGTGGGGAGAAAGACTGCTCAATTCTTCACATCTAGAGTTTTCCCATGTTATGACAAGGATGGAACACTGTTTGAGCAGGGAACATGAACAATTTAAGTAAAACAGAGAGCCCATGGCAACGTATACATTGAGTGTACAAAATATTAGGAACACCTGATCTTTCTATGACATAGACTGACCAGGTGAACCTAGGTGAAAACTATGATCCCTTATTGATCTCACTTATTGATGTTCAATCCACTTCAATCAGTGTAGATGAAGGGGAGGAGTCAGATTAGAAAAGGACTTTTAAGCCTTGAGACAATTGAGACATGGATTGTGTTTGTATTCAGAGGGTGAATGGGCAAAACAAAACATTTAAGTGCCTTTGAACAAGGTATGGTACTAGGTGCCAGGCAAACTAGTTTGAGTATGACAAGAACTGCAACACTGCTTGGTTTTTCATGCTCAACAGTTTCCCGTGTGTATCAAGAATGATCCACCACCATAAAGGCATCCAGCCAGAGACCATCCACTGGCATTTTCTACAAGAAATCTGCCTCCAGAAATAAAAGCTTCTCCCAAGTGGGTGTGACACCTACTCCCGTTGCCTGCTGCACTGCTGCTTGGATTCCACCTAGCGATTTGTTAATCGTCTTCCCTGCCTTGGCTCCCCCTGTCTGGCACAGGTACCCCCACCGCACTCCCCCCTCGCTCCCGGGCTTTCACTCGCCTCCAGCACACAGGCACTGTTGGGGCGAGTGACTCTGAACTTACAATGGCTAGCCCCAAGTCGTTCTATATTTTTTCTTGTGCATTTTGCTATTTCCTATTTGCCTCATGACTCCTGCATGCTTTGTTGGCTATGAACTTTCTTGTTTACCCAACCGTGGGACAGAGTATGTTTGTTCCCACATTCAGGACTGTGACTCTCTATCGGTTACATAGAGTCATGGCCTTCCATCCTTTTTTAACCACCTCTCACCTGCTTTGCATTCATATTACCTGATGAAATTGCTATACAATATGATCTTGTTGCTATCTAATGCACATTCAGATAAATCAGTACTGCAGAGCTCTCCCTGTCCTCTGCCGTGCCTTGATTGTATTACTGTTGATGATATCTGGAAATGTGCATGTACACCCTGGCCCATCTACTGTTGTTAGCCCAGTAGATCTGCTTCACGGATTTCTGCTCTCATAAAAGCCTGGGTTTTATGCACTTTAACACTCGAAGCTTATTACCTTAAATGGATCAATTGAAAGTGAGGGTTCACAGCTCCAATCCAGATATGTTGGTCATTATTGAGACATGGTTAAGGAAGAGTGTTTTGAACACTCATGTTAACCTTTCTGGTTATAACCTTTTTGGCAAGACAGATCTTCCAAAAGTGGGGAAGCGGCAATCTTTATGAAGGATCACTTTGAGTGCTCGGTTGTCTCCCCCAAAAATGAGATTTTCTGGTTTTAAGCATTACACTTTCAAATGGTGCTTTGATGACTGTTGCTGGGTGTTATGGTCCCCCATCAGCACCTGCCTGTACCCTACCTGCCATAAGCTCTCTCCTGGCCCCTTACAATAAGTCTGAATTTGTCCTGCTAGGTGACCTAAACTGGGACATTCTTAAACCAACTGACCAAGTCCTAAAGCAATCTTTCTCAGATTATTACCAGTCCTACAAGGTATGAATCCAAACACCCAGGAAAGGCTAGTCTCCTCGATATTATCCTCACAAATAATCCTGATTGGTATCAGTCTGGTGTTTTCTGTATTGACCTTAGTGATCACTGTTTTACAGACTGTGTTCGTAATGGATGCTCAATGAAACGACCTGCTGGATTTCTCATAGACGCTTGGTAAAAAAACCTTAACGAGCAAGCCTTATTTCATGATCTGGCCTATGTAAATTGGTATAGAATCAGCTTGATCCCCTCTGTCGAAGACGCTTGGACCTTCTTTTTGATATTTTCAGTGGTATTGTTAACAAACATGCCCCCATAAAGAAAATGAGAATTTAAAACAGGTTGAGGCCCTGGTTTGACCGTGATCTTGCAGAGTTACTCCTTCTCACAAATTGCATTTGGTGAAGGCTCGGCACACGCATACTCAGGCTGACTGTCTCTCATTCAAACAAATGAGAAATAAGTGCACTCAAGCTATCCGGAAGGCCAAAGTTACTTTAAGGAGCAGTTCCCTCTCTGTACGTCTAACCCCAAGAATTTCTGGAAAATGGTTAAAGACCTGGAGAATAAACCCTCCTCCTCACAGCTGCTCATGTCCCCTAAAGTTGATGATGTGGTTGTTACAAGAAGCACATGGCTGAGCTCTTTAATCACCACTTCATTAAGCCATGATTCCTATTTGACTCAGCCATGCATCATTGCCCGTCCAACATTTCCTTATCTCCCACCCCTTCTAATGTGACTAGCCCTGATGCTCCTCCCTCCTTTTCCCCTTCCCAGTACAAAGTTTCTCCCTGCAGACGGTCACTGAGTGCAAGGTGCGAAAGGAGTTCCTTAAACTTGACACCAAAAAATCATCTGTGTCAGATGGTTTAGACCCTTGCTTCCTTAAGGTTGCTGCCCCTATCATTGCCAAGCCTATCTCTAACCTTTTTAACCTGTTTCTCCTCTCTAGGGAGTTTCCCATTGTTTGGAAGGCAGCCACGGTTTATAGTATTCTCTCTGGTATGCAATCTGGTTTCTGCCCAGGTTATGGATCTATCACTGCAACCTTAAAGGTCCTCAATGATGTCACCATTGCCATTGATTCTATGCAATGTTGTGCTGCTATTTTTATTGGCCTAAGCTTTTGATACGGTAGACCACTACATACTTGTGGGCCGGCTAAGGAGTATTGGTGTCTCTGAGGGGTCTTTGGCCTGGTTTGCTACCTCTCTCAGAGTGTGCAGTGTATAAAGTCAGAACATCTGCTGTCTCAGCCACTGCCTGTCACCAGGGGTGTACCCCAAGGATCAATCCTAGGCCCCATGCTCTTCTCAATGTTCATCAACAACATAGCTCAGGCAATAGGAAGCTCTCTCCTCCATTCATATGCAGACAATATAGTTTTATACTCACCTGGCCGCTCCTCGGATTTTGTGTTAAACGCACTCCAACAAAGCTTTATTAGTGTCCAACAAGCTTTCTCTGTCCTTAACCTTGTTCTGAACATCTCCAAAACAAAGGTCATGTGGTTTGGTAAGAATAATGCTCATCTCCCTACAGGTGTGATTACTACCTCTGAGGGTTTAGAGCTTGAGGTAGTCACCTCATAGAAGTAGTGGTGAGGATGGCTAGACGGTACACTGTCCTCCCATATCAAAACTGCAGGCTAAAGTTAAATCTAGACTTGGTTTCCTCTATCGTAATCGCTCTTCTTTCACCCAAAACATAGCTCTCTCAGGATATACTGTCCACATCCATACAGCCATCTGGGTTCTCAGTACATCGTGCAGACAGAAATAAAGAACTCTCCGGGAAGAAGTAAGGTGGGGTGTATGTTTCATGATTAACTACTCATGGTGTGATTGTGATAACATGTAGCAACTGAAGTCCTTTTGTTCATCTGACCGAGAATACATCACAATCAAATGCCGACCGTATTACCTCCCAAGAGAAGTCTCTTCGGTTATAATCACAGCCGTGAATATTCCCCCTCAAGCCGATACCACGATGGCCCTCAAAGAACTACACTGGACATTAGGCAAACTGGAAACCACATATCCTGAGGCCGCATTTATTGTAGCTGGGGATTTTAACAAAGCAAATTTGAGGAAAACTCTACTGAAGTTCTACCATCACTTTGAATGTAGTACTCACGCTGGTAAAGCATTGGACCACTGCTACTCAACCTTTTCAAAATGCCTACAAGGCCATCTCCTGCCATCCCTTTGGCAAATTTGATCATGACTCCATTTTGCTCCTACCTTTCCATAGGCAGAAACTCAAACAGGAAGTACCCGTGCTAAGATCTATTCAACACTGGTCTGACTAATCGGAATCCATGATCAAGATTGTTTTGATCAAGTGGACTGGGATATGTTCTGGGTAGCCTCTGAGAATAGCATCTACGAATCCATCAGGAAGTGTATAAGAGATGTTGTACCCACTGTGACTATTAAAACCTACCCAAACCAGAAACTGTGGATAGATGGCAGCATTTGCTCAAAACTGAAAGCACAAACCACCGCATTTAACCATGGCAAGGTGACTGGGGAATATGGCCAAATACAATCAGTGTAGTTATTCCCTCCGTAAAGCAATCAAACAGGCCTTCTGTAGCTCAGTTGGTAGAGCATGGCGCTTGTAACGCCAGGGTAGTGGGTTCGATCCCTGGGACTACCCATATGTAGAATGTATGCACACATGACTGTAAGTTGCTTTGGATAAAAGCATCTGCTAAATGGCATATAATAATATATGCCATTTAGCAGACGCTTTTATCCAAAGCGACTTACAGTCATGTGTGCATACATTCTACGTATGGGTGGTCCCGGGGATCGAACCCACTACCCTGGCGTTACAAGCGCCATGCTCTACCAACTGAGCTACACAGGACCGGATTATTATTATTATATATATATATTATATTATATATTATATTATTATTATTATATTATTATTATAGGCAAACTGTCAGTACAGAGACAAAGTGGGGACGCAATTCAACGGGTCAGACACGAAACGTATGTGGCAGGGTCTACAGACAATCACCGACAACAAAGGGAAAACCAGCCACGTCACGGACACCGACGTCTTGCTTCCAGACAAGCTAACACCTTCTTCGCCCGCTTTGGGGATAACACAGTGCCACCTACGCAGTCCGCTACCAAGGACTTTGGGCTCTCCTTCTCCATGGTCGACGTGTATAAGACATTTAAGCATGTTAACCCTCGCCAGGCTGCCGGCCCAGACGGCATCCCTAACCACGTCCTCAGAGACCAGCTGGCTGGAGTGTTTACAGACATATTAATTCTCTCCCTATCTAATTCTCTCCCAGTCTGCTTTCCACTCTTCAAAATGTCCACCATTGTTCCTGTACCCAACAGTACAAAGGTAACTGAACTAAATTACTATTGCCACGTAGCACTCACTTCTGTCATCTTGAAGTGATTTGAGAAGTTAGTTAACCTCTCTAGGGTATTTGGGACGCTAGCATTCCATCTGGGGTGCCAAATTAAATTACAGAAATGCTCATTAAAAAATTCAGGAAACAAAACATATTTTAAAGATTAACTTCTTAAACCAACCACACTGTCATATTTATAAAATGCTTTTCGGCAAAAGCAAACCTAGCCCAGAACATAGCCCAGTTGACAAATTATTACAAAATCAGAAATAGAGATAAAATTAATCCCTTACCTTTGATGATCTTCATAGGTGGCAATCAGAAGACATTCATTTACTCAATAAATGTTCCTTTTGTTCAATGAAGTCTTTATATCCAAAAAACTCCGTTTTGTTAACGCGTTTACTTCAGTAATCCACAGGCTCAAACTCAGTCAAAACAATCAGCCAAAAAAAAAATCCAAATTGTATCCGTAAAGTTCATAGAAACATGTCAAACGATGTTTATATTCAATCCTCAGGTTGTTTTTTAGCCTAAATGATCTATAATATTTAAACCAGACACTAACGCCGTCAATATAAAAGGTAAACAAGAAATGCACATGCGCCTGAAAAAACTCTGCGTCACGTTAGGGTCCACTCGTTCAGACTGGTCTTACTCCCTCATTTATAAGAATACAAGCCTGAAATGATTTCTAAAAACTAGGAACTGCAAATGGAGTCCTAAGTCAATGGATACTGTAATGGCATTGAATAGAAAACTACAAAACCAACAAAAAAAACTACTTCCTGAATGGATTTTTCGCAGGTTTTGCCTGCTGAATTAGTTTTGTTATACTCTGTATTATATCCAAATCTATCAGTTATATGCATATCATATCTTCTGGGCCCGCGTAGCAGGCCGTTTAATTTGGGCATGCTTTTCATCGAAAATTCCGAATGCTGCCCTCTACCCTAGAGACGTAAAGGATCATATCACCTCTACCGTACTTGACACCCTAGACCCACTTCAATTTGCTTACCACCCCTATAGATTCACAGACTATGCAATCACCTTCACACTGCACACTGCCCTATCCCATCTGGACAAGAGGAATACCTATGTAAGAATGCTGTTCATTGACTATGGCTCAACATTCTACACCATAGTTCCCTCCAAACTCAACATTAACTGCCCTTTGCAACTCGGTCATGGACTTCCAGGCAGGCATTCCCAAGGTGGTGAAGGTAGGAAACAACACCTCAACTTCGATGATCCTCAACACAGGGGCCCCACAAGGGTGTGTTATCAAACCTCTCCTGTACTCCATGGTCACCCATGACTGTGTGGCCACTCAATCATCAAGTTTGCAGACGACACAAAAGTAGTAGGCTTGATTACCAACAATGATGAGACAGCCTACAGGGAGGAGATGAGGGTCCTTAGACAATGGTGCCAGGAAAATAACCTCTCAATTAACATCAATAAAACAAATGAGCTGATCGTGGACTTCAGGAAACAGCAGAGGGAGTAAGCCCCTATCCTCATTGATGGGACTGCAGTGGAGAAGGTGGAAAGCTTCAAGTTCCTCGGCGTACACATCACTGAAGATTTGAAATGGTCCACCCATACAGTGTGGTGAAAAAGACGCAACAGCACCTGGTACGGCAACTGCACTGCCTGCAACCACAGTGCTCTCCAGAGGGTGGTGCGGTCTGCCCAACGCATCACAGGGGGAAACTACCTTCCCTACAACACCCAATGTCACAGGAAGGTCAAAAAGATCATCAAGGACATCAACCACCTGAGCCACAGCCTGTTCACCCCACTATCATACAGAAGGTGAGGTCAGTACAGGTACATCAAATCTGGGACAGAGAGACTGAAAAACAGCTTCTATCTCAAGGCCATCATACGGTTTAATAGCCATCACTAGCTGGCTTCCACTAGGTTATGCAACCCTGCACCTCAGAGGCTACTGCCCGATAGACAAAGACTTGGAATCACTGGCCACTTTAATAATGGAACTGTAGTCACTTTTTGTAACAGTATTTTTATTGAAATTTCACAATTTTCACCCATATTAAGAGATACAGAGACAAAGCATACAGAACAAAAAGAAAAACAGCCCCCACTTACCCATATCTACGTGCATATATATACACATACATACATACATACACACATATACATATACCCATGCATATACACACACACCTATGCATACATACACGCACGCACGCACCCACCTATACACACCCATACATACGTACACCATTTCTCTTCCCGCTCTGTGCCTCTCTCACCCCATCACCATCATTGCGTCTCTCAATCATTGCGTCTCTTACAAACAGAAATTAAACAAAAAAGCTCAGTTTAAACCAAGAGGTTAGGTTCCACACATGGAACGTACAGTGTAGTTCTGAAATACATAGATCCCCGCCATTCTAAGAGAATCCTTGCAGCATAATAGTTGATACCTCAGGTTCTAGATAATTTAGATAAGGTTCCCATACTTTGTAGAACTGGTCTGTTTTAGAATGCAATGTACATGTCAGATATTCCAGAGGCACCCATTCAAATAGTATCTTATGCCAGTCTTTAATAGAAGGAACCTTATCACTAATCCACTGTAAAAGGATGTTTTTCCTCGCTGCGAAGGTAAGGATGTTGTAATAATAATAATAATATATGCCATTTAGCAGACGCTTTTATCCAAAGCGACTTACAGTCATGTGTGCATACATTCTACGTATGGGTGGTCCCGGGGATCGAACCCACTACCCTGGCGTTACAAGCGCCATGCTCTACCAACTGAGCTACAGAAGGAAAGCCTCCTTTTACAGACAGAAGTAACATGCCTACTAGGGAGACCTAACAGTAAAGAAACTGGGTCCAATTCTAGATCAACCCCTAGGATCTTTTCAATTTCTTGCAGGACACCAGACCAGTATCTTTGTATTTTGGTACATGACCATAAACAATGTGTTAGGGTGCCTGTATCAGTTTTGCATTTAAGACACTGAGGGGAAGAGGAAGTGGGGCTAAAAGCATGTCTGCGATTTGGGGATATATGCAATCTGTGTATTATTCTTAATTGGATTGCTCTAGTACGGTTACATATAGATATTGTTTTTGCATATCTCCAAATGTCCTCCCACATCTCTTCGTCAATAGTAACAGACAATTCTTTCTCCCACACTTGTTTCACCCTCTGTGTGTTGACAGCAGAAAAGGACCTTAAAGTATCATAAAACAGACTTACAGACATCTTCCTTTGTGGGAAAAAAAGCATTCTTTCAATGACAGACACATCAGGGTTACCAATTAAGGTGGTGCTCTCCAGAATATAATGTCTTACTTGTAGGAAGCGGAAAAAGTCCTGCTTTGGGAGTCGATATTTCTCGACCATCTGCTCAAATGACAACAAAATCTTATCAGCAAATAAGTCATTTAGCCTGCGTATGCCCTTATTAAGCCATAAGTTAAAGCCAGCATCCAGCAATCCTGGGCTGAAATCTGGGTTGTTAAGAATTGGGGTAAGAGCTGAGGTTAGTTTGGACCTTCCCAGGAAGCGTTGAACTGACCTCCATACTTTGAGTGTGTTAAGTGTAACTGGATTATTGCAGTGTTCTTCTACAGACTTGAAACTTCTGAAAAATAAAAGATCCTGTAAGGGGTATTTTGAAAGAGAAGTCTCAATGTCTAACCAAATAGAGGAGTCATCATTTGTGATCCAGTCAGAAATATAACAAAGGTGGGCACACCATTGATAGAACTTGATATTGGGCAGGTCCAAGCCGCCCATAGAACTTGGCAGCTGCAATATTGCCATCTATAAAGGAACTTAGCCATCCATTTACATCCTTTATTACCTTATTGGAGAGTAATACTGGGATCATTTGGATTGGGTAAAGTAGTCTAGGTAAAACGTTCATTTTCAAGAGGGATATTCTACCCAACCAAGAAATGGGGAGGGAGTTCCAGCGCTCCAGATCCTGTCTTATTGTATCAAACAAAGGAACAAAATTGGCTTTGTACATTATCTGGAATTTAGGAGTTACAAATATACCCAGATACCTGAAACCTGAGGGAGACCATTTAAAAGGGAAGGGGGGGAGAAGTATTAGGTACAGAATGCAGGCTACCAAGTGGCATAGCCTCTGACTTAGTAAGGTTAATCTTGTAGCCTGAGAATCCGCTGAATAATTCAATAATATTAATAAGAGGTGTAATTGAAGTCTCGGGACTAGAGATGAATATCAGGACATCATCAGCATACAAGCTTATTTTATGGTGAACATCACCAATGAGCAGCCCCTGTATAGCAGGCGTTACCCTGATGGCCTCGGCTAGTGGTTCCATAACGAGTGCAAAGAGGAGGGGGATAAAGGACAGCCCTGTCTGGTACCTCTGTGTATAGGGAAGCTATTTGACCGTAGCCCATTAGTAAGGACAGCAGCCTGAGGATCATCATATAAAACTTTCACCCATTTTATAAAGTTGTCCCCCAGACCAAATTTATTTAGAGCAAATAATAGGTAAGACCACTCCACACGATCAAATGCCTTCTCAGCATCTAGGGAGAGCACAAGACCATCCACAGCACTTTGTTGGTAGGCTTGAATTACATTAAGAAGCCGCCTGACGTTGTTGCATGACTTACGGCCCCTAATGAAGCCAGTTTGGTCTCCTTTCACAATTAGTGGCAATGAGTCCTCTAATCTTGTGGCTAGAATTTTAGAAAGCAATTTTCTATCCACATTCAGAAGGGAAATTGGTCTGTACGAGGAACAAGACTCTGGACATTTTCCCTTTTTGAGAATAAGTGAAATGTTGGCTTCTCTCAGCGTTTGAGGGAGTTGGTCATTTGAAAATGAGTGGTTAAACATATCACGCAATGGCTCAAGGATCAGGCCATGGAACTCTTTATAGAACTCACTACAAAACCCATCTGGTCCTGGGGCCTTACCATTTTGCAGATTCTTAATTGCGAACATTATCTCTTCCTTGGTAATAGGGGCATTGAGGAGGGACCTCTGTTCTTCGGAGATAGTAGGGAGCTCAATCTTACCAATGAAGTTCTCCATTAATTTGGGTGCATCTTTTGGCAGTTCTGAGGCATAAAGGTTTGTATAAAATTTCTTAAATGAGTCACTTATCAATTTATTTTCATATAAATGATTACCATCAGAATCAGTAATAGTAGCAATTGACTGAGAGTCAGCCCTCTTTTTAGCTAGGTATGCCAAGTACTTTCCTGGCTTATCGCCATGTTCATATAGCTTTTGCCTGACAAATCTCATTTTCTTTTCAGCGTCCTGTGTTAGGAGAGAGTCTAACGTTGATCTAATGACTGATATTTCCTTTAATAGGGCAGGAGTGGGCGTTTTAATGTAGTCCTTCTCTTTAGTTCCTAATTCACCCTCTAACATTTTTTGCTTTTCCCGCTTTTTCCGTCTCTTAGTAGCTGTGTATGACATAATCAGACCCCTGGCATACGCTTTACAGGTCTCCCAAAGGAGCGAGGGGTTATCTGTTGATTGAGAGTTAATAGAGAAAAATGCTTTAAACTCTGTTATAAAATATGATGTGAATGTATGGTCTTTAAGAGTGGTTGTGTTCAACCTCCAATGTCTTGACCGATTGAATGCCCCGTTGAGTTTTATGTCCAGGATCACCTCAGCATGATCAGATATGACTATGCTTCCTATCCTAGCAGATAAAACAGACTGCAAAGACGTCCTGGGCATAAAAAAATAGTCTATTCTAGTCTGACATCCATGAGGTGCAGAGAAAAAGTGAACTCTCTGTTGGAGGGATGGAAAGCTCTCCAGACATCCGCATACCCCAGATCATCACAAATAACTTTAAGTGACTTAGCTTGAGGAGAGAGTGAAGCTATACCGCTGGGAGACTTATCAATAAGGGGGTTCAACAAGCAGTTAAAATCTCCTCCAACCACTGCAGTGTCTGAGTTTAATTCTGAAAAGTCTAGAAATGCTTTAGTGAGGAAATCAGGGGGGTGAGCAGGGGGGAAGTAAATATTCACTATGGAAATGTTCTGCCCTTGTAAAGTACCATTAATTATAACAAAGCGACCAAATTTATCTTTCACACAATTCGAGACCTTAAGTGGTAAGTTCTTTTTCACCAGAATTGCTACCCCTCTACTTCTAGATGTAAATGATGAGAAAAACACTTGACCAAATCCTCCTTGTTGTAATTTCAAGTGCTCCTTATCATCCAAATGGGTTTCCTGTAACAGGGCAATATCAATATTTTCTTTTTTCAAAAAAGACAATACTTTCTTCCTCTTAATGGGGTTATGGCTCCCTCTAATGTTCCACGTGCATACACGCAGTCTGTTATCTGCCATTGCATCTTGACCATTCAATATTCAGACTGGATCCTACTGTAAAAGTGGGGTGGTACCTTTTTCCATGTGTTGAACTCTCCTCCATCTCACTGAGCATAAACAAAAAATATGAACCCTGAACTCGAACTATACTGAACCCAAAAATTAACCATGTAAAAATCCAAAAGGGGGTTTTCCCACTAGCTAACATACAGGGGGTTTCAACTCTCAAATGTAGACTCTTAAGTCCGCATTGCCGCTCAATAGCCTCATCCTTTATATATATGGAAAATAAAATCAATAGAAGAAGATTGAGGCTATTCCACCTAAAACCAAGCCTGGGCACCAATATGGATTCACACATATCTCAGCCTGAGCTATAGCGGCTATTACTTTAGCAAGAAAAATAATAAAGATACGAATATTACTGAGCCGGAGTACGTGAGGACTCACACCACTGTTTCATGATCAGATTCAACCAAAAATAAGCAAAGTTATCCCATGCTGCAGAGGTGCAGCTTAGAGTTATTTACCCGAGAGAGTCAATAAACGCAGCAGCCTCTTCAGGTGTGTAGAGCTTTTTAGGTGATCCGTTGACCATAATCTTCAATGTGGCCGGGTACAACAGTGCGTAGTCCATCTTCATTCTCCTGAGTCGAGCCTTCGCCTCATCAAACGCTTTGCGTCTTCGTACAACCGCTGTGGAGTAATCATTGAAGAATGAGACCTTTGGACTTTTATGTTGACTACCAACAGAACCGATGTTTCTAGCCGCATCCATGACGTGCTGCTTGTCGGTGAAGTTGTGGAACTTTATAACCACTGGCCGTGGGCGCTGATTGGGGCCCGGTATCGGTGCTTGAGAGCGATGGGCTCTGTCCAGCTTCACACGACCAGCCTTAGTGTCCATTTGTAGGTAGCCAGGGATCCATTCCTCAAAGAATTTTACTGAACGTGTCCCTTCAGAATTTTCCGGGAGTCCCACAACACGAATATTGCATCTGCGTCCTCGATTATCCAAGTCGTCAATGTGCTCCGCCATTTCGCGCACCTGTTTCTCAAGTGCTTTTATCTTAGCGTCCATAGATGTAGTTGAAGTTTCCACTGCAGCAATTCTTCCTTCCGCCTCAACAACACGTTTCACAACGCTCTGTATTTCAGCTGAATGACTTGCTATTGCTTCCAAGACCGTTCTTATCTTAGCATCGATCACTTTAGTAATGTTATCAGTCATCTTTTGAATTATCAGGTCCATTGTGCCTGGGTCCGCAATGGTGTTAGCTTCGTTAACGTTAGCTAGCTCCTCGTGCACATCCACAGGGGTGGTGGTTTTGGTCGACTTCTTAGTAGTTCTATTGGGCATGTTGTCGGAGATTTTTGCGAAATAGTCGTCAAGACTCATTATATGGTAACTTATTTAGCCAATTCTACCACTTTTTCAAGCTAGGAGATTAATGTAAGAATATAAATTTACGAATGCCACGAGAGCTCGCTGAAACACCGTGTTCTCTCTACGGCGCCATTTTGTTCCCCGGGTCAACTGTAGTCACTTTAATTATGTTTAAGTCATATTTACATACTGCTTTACTCATGTATATACTGTATTATATTATACTGTATTTTAGTCAATGTCTCAATCTAATATTTATATATTTCTTAATTCCATTCTTTTGCTTTTAGATTTGTGTGTATTGTTGTGAATAGTTTTTCGTTAATACTGCACTGTTGGAGCTAGGAACAAAAACATTTCTTTACACCTGCAATAATCTGCTAAGTATGTGTATGTGACCAATACAATTTGATTTGATATATGATTTCGATTCCCATTTCTTTGTAAAACACATGGTGGGTGCTCTGTGGGAAATTATCTATATTTACTACATTATTTTAATAACTCCAAAGTGCAGAGTCTAAGAACCACATTTGGCAGATAAAACAAACTCTAACATTTGAAACTTGATAACAAACCCATCTCCTTGTTCTATTTCTTTGTGGCCTAAAATAGGTATTCAGCAAGTTGAGTCTGTCCGTCTGTCTTTCCGTAGAGCTGACATACAGACCGATCTGGTTAAGAGGGTGTATCAAGTTAGGATTTATGTCTGTCGAACTGAAAAAGGAAAAGACTGAGCAGGTTAGGCTAGGGTGGTGGGGTTCTTTGGCCTGCCTACTGCCTGCTGCAGGGGAGAGTTCAGGGCCAGGCTGGGGGTCTCTGGGATGCCTGCTGCAGGGGAGAGATCAGGGCCAAGCCGGGGAGCCAACAGGATTACTTTCTTCTCCCGGAACCCCATCAGAGGCCTGACACATGGTCAAACATGGTCCTGAGAATACCAGAGCAGAACAGCGGGATGAGGATTTAACCCCTCTCTCTCTCTCATTTTCTCTCTCGCCCTATCTCTCTCTCTCTCTCTCTCTCTCTCTCTCTCTCTCTCTCTCTCTCTCTCTCTCTCTCTCTCTCTCTCTCTCTCTCTTTCTCTCTCGACTAGGATAGTGAATTGTTTGAAAATGAAATTACATGAGAGTGTACAGTAAATCCCTCATTACATTTAGGGGAACCCCTGCTTACAGAAGTGACATGAACTGTAAGGATTTAGGCATTGTGAGTTGAAAACTTGTTGTTTGCAGAATCGATACGTTCTGCCCTCATTTCGTATGTTTTGTGCAATTGCTTTGTCATTGTTGCAGTGTAGAAGAGCACTGCTCTACTAGTTAGCTACTGGGAGTTTACCAACAGCCTAACATCAGGGGAATGGCTACGCTGTGTCATAAGAGCCTATTTGTATGACAACACTATAGGCTAGCCCGTAGTGGAGGGATACACTGTCTGCTGAGTCTGTCTGTGACAGGGCTGACAGGTCGTCCCAGGGCACTGACACTCATATGTCTAGCAAAACACTTTCTGTTTAAAGCATGTCAGCCAAACAACAGCTATCAGTGCTTTGCATGTTGGGAATCTAAAACAGTCCAATGAGAATGTTTTTCTTCGGCAGACCTCGGTAGGTGAGAAATTGCATAGGACCTTCATAGGCGGAAAAAGGAAGCCCTGGTCCATCTAAACCTGTGTTATAGGGGTATTTATGGTGGGTGGTATCTCCTGCAGTGCAGCACACATATTCTGGTTCATGGTGGATTTATTTTCTGACTGAGTCCTATATGTTTTTCATTATTATGATTCAGGTTGAAATAAAATGCTGAGGCTGTTGTTCTGGTTCAGCTCTTGGGTGAGGGCGGGCAGTAAAAGAAGCAGGGGAATGCAGAATTGATTTACAAATGACTGACAAGAATGTTTTCCAACGGGAATTTATCATAGCCAGGCAGACAGCTCCTCCGCATTACAATGCTAATGTCAAGGCTAAAGCCATCTCCAAATCTAGAGAAACACAGTTTTATGCCATCTCGCTCCAAAAAACAAGGTCATATCATTGTTGAAGTATTTTATATTGATTAGTGCACATCATTCTTTGAGTCATTTTTTATTTCATGTTACATTGTTTTATAAGAATTGTATTTTATTTTATCAAAACAGCTAATTAGTTTCTTCAGCATAGATGTAATCGAAAGAAACCATTCGATCCTACTTCGTGATTAGTCGTGATTAGAGTAAAATTCTTCGGTCGCTGGTTCATATCCAGCTCAAAGGACGATAACCTTTTAGGGCGGCAGGTAGCCTAGTGCAGTGGCCAGCAACCGGTCGCTCCAAGGCATTCCTAGTCGATCACCAAACATTTCTGTAAAAGACTCAACAATAAAGCCTTGTGTTCCTATTTTTCTATTTGTTTTGAGCTGTTGGCAGTAGGTGCACTTGATTCAGCTGCCCTAGCTCCAAGAAGGCAAACTGTTCTCATTTTGAAACATTTAATGTGCTCGAAGGTAGAACTCTGCCTAGTCAGCAGGCCCAGAGAGCAAGTCAAGTGCAGCTATTGGCCAACCGCTGGTCAATCAGATAGCTCACAGTATCTGCACAGTTTCCTTGAGCCATAGACTGTAAAAGGAAGACACAGCAACTGTGAGATTTCAAAACTTTTAAAACCGTGACTAGAGAGAGACTCAATGAATACACCAAATAGCTTCTGTTTTTATGAATAAGTTCATGTTTCAGTTGTTATTCTTCACTGTCAACACAATATTTTTTTAGGCCATGAAATGCGTGTTCCCCCTACTTCCACTCACACTACAACCAGCACTGCAGCTGCAATTAATGAGTAGGAAAGCTGCTTGTGTCTTTTTTAAATTATTAGCTGCTTGTGTCTTTTTTAATATTGAGTAATATTTAGTCCAGTATTACCAGTGTGATCATATACAGTACCTACATTTTTTAAATATAATTTGAAAATGGTCTGAGAAGAACAACAATGGCAGGGCAATTCAAGCATAGCCAATATGCAGTGATGTTTTGTCTAATATAATAATCTATAGCCTATAGCGAACCTCAATGCTACAGAACTGTTTTTAATTGGTTAATGTTGCATAGGCTTATGTTTTTGAAGGCATGTTTTAAAAAACTCTTGACTCAGAAAAGGTTGGTGACCACTGGCCTAGTGGTTAGAGCGTTGCATCAATAACCAAAAGGTTGCTAGTACAAATCTCCAAGCTGATTACATTACAAATCTTCCTATCTGCACTTGAGCAGCGCACTTAACCCTAATTGCTCCAGGCTTGATGTGACCCCACTCTCCGAGGGTGTCTCAGGGGGAGTGGGAGATGCAAAACCATTATTTTTCACACTTGTACAGGTTAAACACTTGTACAGGTGTGAAACAGGACAAATATAAGCACCCTCTATTTTAACTTTTGACATGAGTGTTGAGTTGAGTCCTCCAAATTTTTCTTCATGAGCAGCTAATGAATGTTTATCACAGAGTATGTTCCGTTCACCAGTTCAAAATCAAACTGTAAGTGCTGAAAAGCGTGACCTAAAGAGTCATGGCTCTAACGAAACACTTATCCACATCTTCAAGCTTTCTATCGGGTACTCTTAGCTCTTGGCCCTTAGCTCTTAGACTTAGTTCTTAGCTCTTAGCCCCTAGATCTTAGCCCTGCGCTCTTAGCTCTTAGCCCTTAGCCTTTAGCTCTTAGCTCTTAGCTAGAAGCCCTTAGCTCTTAGCTTTTATCCCTTATCAAATCAAATCAAACTTGATTTACCACATGCGCTGAATACAACAAGTGTAGACTTTACCGTGGAATGCTTACTTACAAGCCCTTAACCAACAGTGCAGTTCAATGCAAATTGTCCAATGGCGGTGTTTATTAATTGTTCAGCAGTCTAATGGCTTGGAGGTAGAAGCTGTTGAGGAGCCTTTTGGTCCAAGACTTGGTGCTCCGGTACCGCTTGTCGTGCGGTAGCAGAGAAAACAGTCTATAACTTGGGTGACTGGAGTCTCTGACAATTTTATGGGCTTTCCTCTGACACCGCCTATTATATAGGTCCTTGATGGCAGTTGCCATACCAGGCGGTGATGCAACTGGTCAGGATGCTCTCGATGGTGCAGCTGTAGAACCTTTTGAGGGTCTGGGGACCCATGCCAAATCTTTTCAGTCTCCTGAGGGGGAACAATTTTTGACGTGCCCTTTTCACGACTGTCTTGGTATGTTTGGACCATGATAGTTCATTGGTGATGTGGACACCAAGGAACTTGAAACTCTCGACCAGCTTCACTACAGCCCCGTTGATGTTAATGGGGGCCTGTTCGGCCCACCTTTTCCTGTAGTCCACGATCAGCTCCTTTGTCTTGCTCACATTGAGGGAGAGGTTGTTGTCCTGGCACCACAATGCCAGTTCTCTGACCTCCTCCCTATAGTCTGTCTCAGTGTTGTCGGGGATCAAGCCTACCACTGTTGTGTCATCGGGAAACTAAATGATGGTGTTGGAGTTGTGTTTGGCCACGTAGTCATGGGTCAACTGGGAACACAGGAGGGGACTAAGTAGAAAACCCCTCTGAGAGGCCCCAGTGTTAAGGATCAGCATGGCAGACGTGTTGTTGCCATAACACTTACCACCTGGGGGTGGCCCGTCAGGAATTCCAGGATCCAGTTGCAGAGGGAGGTGTTTAGTCCCAGAGTCCTTAGCTTAGTGATGAGGTTCGTGGGCACTATGGTGTTGAATGCTGAGCAGTCGTCGATGAACATTCTCACATAGGTGTTCCTTTTGTCCAGGTGGGAAAGGGCAGTGTGGAGTGTGATTGAGATTGCGTCATTTGTTGATCTGTTGGGGCGGTATGCGAATTGGAATGGGTCTAGGGTGTCCGGGAGGATGCTGTTGATGTGAGCCATGACCAGCCTTTCACCTTTCAAAGCACCTCATGGCTACCGACGTGCGTGCTACGGGGCGGTAATCATTTAGGCAGGTTACCTTCACTTCCTTGGGCACAGGGACTAGGGTCTGCTTGAAACAAGTAGATATTACCGACTCGGTCAGGGAGAGGATGAAAATCTCAGTGAAGACACATTACAGTTGGTCAGCGCATGCTTGGAGTACACGTCCTGATAATCTATCTTGCCCAGCGGCTTTGTGAATGTTGGCCTGTTTAAAGGTTTTTTCGCATTGGCTACCGAGACCGTTATCACACAGTCATCCAGAACAGTTGTTGCTCTCATGCATGCTTCAGTGTTGCTTGCCTTGAAGTGAGCGTGAAAGGCATTTAGCTCGTCTGGATGGCTCACGTCACTGGGCAGCTCGCGTCTAGGTTTCAATTTGTAGTCTGTAATAGTTTTTAAGCACTGCCATATCCGACGAGCATCAGAGCCGGTGTAGTAAGATTCAATCTTAATCCTGTATTGACGCTTTGCTTGTTTGATGGTTCGTCTGAGGGCATAGCGGGATTTCTTATCAGCGTCCGGATTAGTCTCCCGCTCCTTGAAAGTGGCAACTCTAGCCTTTAGCTCGATGCGGATGTTGCCTGTAATCCATGGCTTCTGATTGGGATATGTATGTACAGTCACTGTGGGGACGACGTCATCAATGCACTTATTGATTAAGCCGATGACTGAGGTGGTCTATTTCTCAATGCCATTGGATGAATCCCGAACATATTCCAGTCTGTGCTAGCAAAAAAGTCCTGTAGTGAAGCATCTGCGTCATCTGACCACTTCCGTATTGAGTGAGTCACTGGTACTTTCTGTTTTAGGAATTTGGAGGGTAGAATTTTGGTCAGATTTTCCAAATGGATGGCGGGGGAGAGTTTTGTATGCATCTAGGTGTGTGGGAGTAAAGGTGGACTAGGATTTTTTCCCTGGTTGCACATGTGAGATGCAGGTAAAAATGTGGTAAAACTGTTTTAAGTTTGCTTGCATTAGGGGTGCCGGCCACTAGGGGCGCCACTTCTGGGTGAGTATTTTCGTGTTTGTGGTGGTAAATAGACGGCTACGAATAATACAGATGAGAACTCTCTTGGTAGATAGTGTTGTCAACAGCTTATCATAAGGTACTCTACCTCACGCGAGCAATACCTCGAGACATCGCGCACCAGCTGTTATTGACAAAAAGACACACACCACCACCCCTCGTCTTATCAGTGGTAGCGTCTCGGTTCTGCCAGTGAATGGAATATCCCGCCAGCTCTAAATAGTCAGTTTCTTCATTCAGCTACGTCTTTATGAAAAGTAAGATGTTACAGTTTTTAATGTCCCGTTGGTAGGATAATCTTAATAGTAGGTCATCAATTGCACGTTAGCAAGAAGAATGGAAGGCAGTGGGAGTTTACTCCCTCGCCTCTGAATTCTCAGAAGGATCCCTGGCGTCTTTTCTTCACGCAAATGACATGGATCTGGGCCTGTTCCAGTGAAAGCAGGAGATCCTTCTCGTCGCACTAGTTAAAGGAAAAAATGTCTTCCAGTCTGCAGTGAGTAATCGCTTTCCTGATGTCCAGAAGTTCTTTTCGGTCATAAGAGACGGTTGCAGCACCAGTATGTACACAATAAGTAAAAAAATAACTTCCACAAAAAATAACAAAATTGCACAATTGGTTGAGAGAATGTAAAACGTCAGCCATGTTCTTTGGCGCCATCTTATCTCTTAGCTCTTAGCTCTTAGTCTTTGATGGGGATAGCGTCAGATGTTACCGGCACTGTGCATACAATAAGGGTTCTCTTCGGCCGGTAACTTTGATCAAAATGGCATCCTGTTCAACAACGTATTTGTCAGCTTGCATGGTGAATGTTGCTTCCAAGAATCACACTGCAATCTGACCAAGGAAATATGACAATTGTTTTCCAAGACAACCAGGGTTATATTATACTGAGGAATGTTTTCCAAGAAAATTTGGCTTCATGGATACTGAGAAAGTCAGCAGATCAGGAAGTGACTGTAGTATTATAGAGAATGTCATTGAGTGTACTATTATAGAGAATGTCATTGACTAGGCCTATATTATTCTCTGCTCTATATAACCTCTTCTCTGTGCTTTTGCTACGTTCCCTCTAATTGAGGCTTGATGAGCCTGTCACTCACATGCTCAGTGACATTATAATGGTGTTTGTATTACTGATGGTATTGATAAAGGGATTGTTATTAAAGGTTTGACTTTCCCCTGGCTATCAGAGTGTGTAATCTAATCACCTCTGAATCTCCAGGATAAACACATGTATAATTGCAAAGGAGAGATAGAGAATGGCCCGTTCACTGAGACTGTGTGTGTGTGTGTACGTTCGTGCATATGCGTGTGTACCCTGAAGTGTTCTCACTTTCGCCAGCCAATAGCTAGATTTTCTCATGGTGCCGATTGGTAAGGTGCTTCAGGAGGGTGGTCATGTGTACCTGCAAGGCAGAGATCCCGAGTTTGCGCCAGATATTGGCCCAAAGCGGGAGGAAATGGTACTCGCTAGGCGAGCAGCGTGACCTCCCTTACGTGCACTTGATTGTATGTTTCATGTGTGCATGTGACGGTGTCTGTGCGTTATTGGTTGTGAGTATGTGCATGTACGAGCATGAGTGTGTGTGGGTGAGATATGTTTTTCAATGTGTATATATTTGACCCTACTGTAGATTGTTTGAATAAAACATTGGCATGTAAACTCCTTGCATCTCACATGCCAATGTCTTTTTCCTCAATGTTTCTATGTATGTATTCCTGTTCCCCCAAAATGATGTTTGAGTCCTAGATAAAAGGGATTCTCCAATGAGCATCGCTTTGTACCTTCACTATACATCCATACACACGGTCACGTACCATGTGCATGCATGCATATGTGGATCTATATGTATGTTATAAGTTTGCCTTACTGTATAAATTATATGTCTATAATTTATAACGTCTGTGCAGACCAGTCCATGTGTCTTTATCTGTACATTATGTATCCAAACATTTCCAAAACAACAAGAAAAAAACAAATCTGAATCCTGTTAAACAAATTATGATCCAAACTTCGTTCAAATGAAATTGGAAGTCCTTGATATAAAAAAAGGATAAATAAGACAAGACCAGAGCTCCGAGTCTGCTGGGAAATACAGCTGGGACCTTTTTGATTCCAAGAACCCATGTATAGATGGAGTCAATTAATAGTCATGACAAAGATGAGAGAGAGGCTATGAGTGTCTCAGCACTAAAACCTGATGAATAGACTCTAGGAGGCCTTGAAGTGAGCCTTCATTTGACTCCTATTTATGCTGGAATAATGAAAGGCGGCAACTCAAATTCCAGTTATATCCCATCTCTGCTTCAAAACTGTAAAAAAAGGAATGGGAGAAAAAACAGAAAGACCATCTACTGTAAGATATAATGTGTGGCATACAAAAGCTGTGGCAATACTATGAATTAAAATCTTAATCAAGAAATGGGCTGGATTTACAAAATTCGTACTGTATGTGGTAAAATGGTTGTATGTATGTAAATATATACAAAGACACATACATATGACGTTGCCTCAGTCAAAAATCGACCAAAACCAAACAAAAAAAAGGGTTCAGCTGTTATTTTCTGCTGTATACTACTTACATGTGGAGCAAAGCCCGATTCCTAACAGAAGTCTTTCCGTTTGATTGACAGCTGAGGACACATGTGGTGATACTCTGAGGGGTTCAAGTGGCATCATTTCAAGTCCCAATTTCCCGAGTGAATATTACAATAGTGCGGACTGTACGTGGACCATACTTGCTGATCCTGGAGACACCATCTCCATCATTTTTACAGACTTCCAGACGGAGGAAAAATATGACTACTTGGAAGTGGAAGGGTCTGAGCCTCCTACAATATGGTGAGTTTACTGCTATTTACTGCTACGCTTCTCTCTGTGTTTTCTGCTCATTGTTTCAATTCTTCACTTCAAAATGGTAATTTGTTGTTTTGTTGTGCTTGGTAGTCAGTGACTGCAAATGTAAATCACTGATCTAGGCCGTCATTGTCAATAAGAATTTGTTCCTAAGTGAATTGCCTAGTTAAATAAAGGGTAAATAAAATAAAAATGAATTAATGTAAGTGATTAGGGGTCATAAGTAGAGACCTACTTTCAATGTATAACATCTGAGGAAAGCCATTACCGTACACCTGCAATGAAATAGTCACGTTGCCACCAATTGTCTACACTGGACGTTGAACTTGTTTGGCTAAGCGTACTGACAATTGTGTATGTGTGTGTTGGTGCCGGGTGTTTCGTATTGTATGTTTTATGAGATATTGACATAATCATTAGTCATTTTGGAAGTGTGTAATATTTTTCTAATGTGCTCGTCCTAACAATATTTTAGCTCAGAGTTCTATTGATTGCTGTAAAATGAGTCTATCGATTCCCTTCTCTATTCCGCCACTGACGACAGGAACCAGACGGATAAGACTTGCTGTATTTAGGGGAGAGACAAACAGCTCTTTTTCATCGCTTATGTCTTCATCTTTTTATTCTTACATGAAATGGAAGAAAATGACAAGAGGAGAGCAACATATTCCTGATTCTCACCATAATGTTTTGCATCCTACAAGATTATATTGAGTTGCTATATATGCCAGTAGTAATGGAGTTCTTACCGATATGTCAATAATGATTTATGATCATATGAGATTATTGGTTGTCGGATGTATCGATACCAATTATCTTAATAGCAACGATGTATTTGAGTAGGGATTTGAATATTGGTACAGTTTGCTAATAGACGGCCATCATAGTTTGTCTGGGATATGTTTGACCATATGTGTCATGTTTTGTCATTAATTATCATGTCTTGTCCCTGTGCTTCCCCTTCTATTCGTTTCCCTCTGCTGGTCTTATTAGGTTCTTTCCCTCTTTCTATCCCTCTCTCTCCCCCTCCCTCTCTCACTCTCTCGCTCTCTCTTCTCTCTATCGTTCCGTTCCTGCTCCCAGCTGTTCCTATTCCCCTAATCAATCATTTAGTCTTCCCACACCTGTTCCCGATCCTTTTCCCTGATTAGAGTCCCTATTTCTCTCCTTGTTTTCCGTACCTGCCCTGTCGGATCCTTGTCTATATTCACCGTGCTGTGTCTATGTTTTGCCCTGTCGTGTCGTGTTTCCCTCAGATGCTGCGTGGTGAGCAGGTGTCTGAGTCTGCTAGGTTCAAGTGCCTTCCCGAGGCAACCTGCAGTTCTTGATCAAGTCTCCAGTCTGTTCTCGTCTTTACGAGTAGTATTATGCCTTTTGTTTTGTTAAGTATCTTACTGGATTAAAAACTCTGTTTTCGCCAAGTCGCTTTTGGGTCCTCATTCACCTGCATAACAGAAGGATCCGACCAAGGAATGGACCCAGCGACTACAGAGGCTCGTAACACTGCCGTCAAGATCCAAGGAGCCATGCTCGGCAGACACGAGCAGGAATTGTCTGCTGCTCGCCATGCCGTGGAGAACCTGGCCGCTCAGGTTTCCGACCTCTCTGGACAGTTCCAGAGTCTTCGTCTCGTGCCACCTGTTACTTCCTGGCCTGCCGAGCCTCCGGAACCTAGGGTTAATAACCCACCTTGCTACTCCGGGCAGCCCACGGAGTGCCGCTCCTTTCTCACCCAGTGTGATATTGTGTTCTCTCTCCAACCCAACACATACTCTAGCGAGAGAGCTCGGGTTGCTTACGTCATTTCACTCCTTACTGGCCGGGCCCGAGTGGGGCACAGCTATCTGGGAGGCAAGGGCTGATTGTTCTAACAATTACCAGAACTTTAAAGAGGAGATGATTCGGGTTTTTGACCGTTCAGTTTTTGGTGGGGAGGCTTCTAGGGCCCTGGCTTCCCTATGCCAAGGTGATCGATCCATAACGGATTACTCTATAGAGTTTCGTACTCTTGCTGCCTCTAGTGACTGGAACGAGCCGGCGCTGCTCGCTCGTTTTCTGGAGGGACTCCACACAGTGGTCAAAGATGAGATTCTCTCTCGGGAGGTTCCTTCCAGTGTGGACTCTTTGATTGCTCTCGCCATCCGCATAGAACGACGGGTAGATCTTCGTCACCAAGCTCGTGGAAGAGAGCTCGCGTCAACGGTGTTTCCCTGCTCCGCATCGCAACCATCTCCCTCCTCTGGCTCAGAGACTGAGCCCATGCAGCTGGGAGGTATTCGCATCTCGACCAAGGAGAGGGAACGGAGGATCACCAACCGCCTGTGCCTCTATTGCGGATTTGATGGACATTTTGTCAATTCATGTCCAGTAAAAGGCCAGAGCTCATCAGTAAGCGGAGGGCTACTGGTGAGCGCTACTACTCAGGTCTCTTCATCTAGATCCTGTACTACTATGTCGGTCCATCTACGCTGGACCGGTTCGGGTGCTACATGCAGTGCCTTGATTGACTCTGGGGCTGAGGGTTGTTTCATGGACGAAGCATGGGTTCGGAAACATAACATTCCTTTCAGACAGTTAGACAAGCCTACGCCCATGTTTGCCTTAGATGGTAGTCATCTTCCCAGTATCAGATTTGAGACACTACCTTTAACTCTCACAGTATCTGGTAACCACAGTGAGACTATTTCTTTTTTGATTTTTCGTTCACCTTTTACACCTGTTGTTTTGGGTCATCCCTGGCTAGTATGTCATAATCCTTCTATTAATTGGTCTTGTAATTCTATCCTATCCTGGAACGTATCTTGTCATGTGAAGTGCTTAATGTCTGCCATCCCTCCCATTTCTTCTGTCCCCACTTCTCAGGAGGAACCTGGCGATTTGACAGGAGTGCCGGAGGAATATCATGATCTGCGCACGGTCTTCAGTCGGTCCCGAGCCAACTCCCTTCCTCCTCACCGGTCGTATGATTGTAGTATTGATCTCCTTCCGGGGACCACTCCTCCTCGGGGTAGACTATACTCTCTGTCGGCTCCCGAACGTAAGGCTCTCGAGGATTATTTATCTGTGTCTCTTGACGCCGGTACCATAGTGCCTTCTTCCTCTCCGGCCGGGGCGGGGTTCTTTTTGTTAAGAAGAAGGACGGTACTCTGCGCCCCTGCGTGGATTATCGAGGGCTGAATGACATAACGGTTAAGAATCGTTATCCGCTTCCCCTTATGTCATCAGCCTTCGAGATTCTGCAGGGAGCCAGGTGCTTTACTAAGTTGGACCTTCGTAACGCTTACCATCTCGTGCGCATCAGAGAGGGGGACGAGTGGAAAACGGCGTTTAACACTCCGTTAGGGCATTTTGAGTACCGGGTTCTGCCGTTTGGTCTCGCCAATGCGCCAGCTGTTTTTCAGGCATTAGTTAATGATGTTCTGAGAGACATGCTGAACATCTTTGTTTTTGTCTATCTTGACGATATCCTGATTTTTTCACCGTCACTCGAGATTCATGTTCAGCACGTTCGACGTGTTCTACAGCGCCTTTTAGAGAATTGTCTCTACGTAAAGGCTGAGAAGTGCTCTTTTCATGTCTCCTCCGTTACTTTTCTCGGTTCCGTTATTTCCGCTGAAGGCATTCAGATGGATTCCGCTAAGGTCCAAGCTGTCAGTGATTGGCCCGTTCCAAGGTCACGTGTCGAGTTGCAGCGCTTTTTAGGTTTCGCTAATTTCTATCGGCGTTTCATTCGTAATTTCGGTCAAGTTGCTGCCCCTCTCACAGCTCTTACTTCTGTCAAGACGTGTTTTAAGTGGTCCGGTTCCGCCCAGGGAGCTTTTGATCTTCTAAAAGAACGTTTTACGTCCGCTCCTATCCTCGTTACTCCTGACGTCACTAGACAATTCATTGTCGAGGTTGACGCTTCAGAGGTAGGCGTGGGAGCCATTCTTTCCCAGCGCTTCCAGTCTGACGATAAGGTTCATCCTTGCGCTTATTTTCTCATCGCCTGTCGCCATCTGAGCGCAACTATGATGTGGGTAACCGTGAACTGCTCGCCATCCGCTTAGCCCTAGGCGAATGGCGACAGTGGTTGGAGGGGGCGACCGTTCCTTTTGTCGTTTGGACAGACCATAAGAACCTTGAGTACATCCGTTCTGCCAAACGACTTAATGCCCGTGAAGCTCGTTGGGCGTTGTTTTTGCTCGTTTCGAGTTTGTGATTTCTTACCGTCCGGGTAGCAAAAACACCAAGCCTGATGCCTTATCCCGTCTGTTTAGTTCTTCTGTGGCTTCTACTGATCCCGAGGGGATTCTTCCTTATGGGCGTGTTGTCGGGTTAACAGTCTGGGGAATTGAAAGACAGGTTAAGCAAGCACTCACGCACACTGCGTCGCCGCGCGCTTGTCCTAGTAACCTCCTTTTCGTTCCTGTTTCCACTCGTCTGGCTGTTCTTCAGTGGGCTCACTCTGCCAAGTTAGCTGGTCATCCCGGTGTTCGAGGCACTCTTGCGTCTATTCGCCAGCGCTTTTGGTGGCCGACTCAGGAGCGTGACACGCGCCGTTTCGTGGCTGCTTGTTCGGACTGCGCGCAGACTAAGTCGGGTAACTCTCCTCCTGCCGGTCGTCTCAGACCGCTCCCCATTCCTTCTCGACCATGGTCTCACATCGCCCTAGACTTCATTACCGGTCTGCCTTTGTCTGCGGGGAAGACTGTGATTCTTACGGTTGTCGATAGGTTCTCTAAGGCGGCACATTTCATTCCCCTCGCTAAACTTCCTTCCGCTAAGGAGACGGCACAAATCATCATCGAGAATGTGTTCAGAATTCATGGCCTCCCGTTAGACGCCGTTTCAGACAGAGGTCCGCAATTCACGTCACAGTTTTGGAGGGAGTTCTGTCGTTTGATTGGTGCGTCCGTCAGTCTCTCTTCCGGGTTTCATCCCCAGTCTAACGGTCAAGCAGAGAGGGCCAATCAGACGATTGGTCGCATACTACGCAGCCTTTCTTTCAGAAACCCTGCGTCTTGGGCAGAACAGCTCCCTGGGCAGAATACGCTCACAACTCGCTTCCTTCGTCTGCTACCGGGTTATCTCCGTTTCAGAGTAGTCTGGGTTACCAGCCTCCTCTGTTCTCATCCCAGCTTGCCGAGTCCAGCGTTCCCTCCGCTCAAGCGTTTGTCCAACGTTGTGAGCGCACCTGGAGGAGGGTGAGGTCTGCACTTTGCCGCTACAGGGCACAGACTGTGAGAGCCGCCAATAAACGCAGGATTAAGAGTCCAAGGTATTGTTGCGGCCAGAGAGTGTGGCTTTCCACTCGCAACCTTCCTCTTACGACAGCTTCTCGTAAGTTGACTCCGCGGTTCATTGGTCCGTTCCGTGTCTCCCAGGTCGTCAATCCTGTCGCTGTGCGACTGCTTCTTCCGCGACATCTTCGTCGCGTCCATCCTGTCTTCCATGTCTCCTGTGTCAAGCCCTTTCTTCGCACCCCCGTTCGTCTTCCCTCCCCCTCCCGTCCTTGTCGAGAGCGCACCTATTTACAAGGTACGTAAGATCATGGACATGCGTTCTCGGGGACGGGGTCACCAATACTTAGTGGATTGGGAGGGTTACGGTCCTGAGGAGAGGAGTTGGGTTCCGTCTCGGGACGTGCTGGACCGTTCGCTTATTGATGATTTCCTCCGTTGCCGCCAGGGTTCCTCCTCGAGTGCGCCAGGAGGCGCTCGGTGAGTGGGGGTACTGTCATGTTTTGTCATTAATTATCATGTCTTGTCCCTGTGCTTCCCCTTCTATTCGTTTCCCTCTGCTGGTCTTATTAGGTTCTTTCCCTCTTTCTATCCCTCTCTCTCCCCCTCCCTCTCTCACTCTCTCGCTCTCTCTTCTCTCTATCGTTCCGTTCCTGCTCCCAGCTGTTCCTATTCCCCTAATCAATCATTTAGTCTTCCCACACCTGTTCCCGATCCTTTTCCCTGATTAGAGTCCCTATTTCTCTCCTTGTTTTCCGTACCTGCCCTGTCGGATCCTTGTCTATATTCACCGTGCTGTGTCTATGTTTTGCCCTGTCGTGTCGTGTTTCCCTCAGATGCTGCGTGGTGAGCAGGTGTCTGAGTCTGCTAGGTTCAAGTGCCTTCCCGAGGCAACCTGCAGTTCTTGATCAAGTCTCCAGTCTGTTCTCGTCTTTACGAGTAGTATTATGCCTTTTGTTTTGTTAAGTATCTTACTGGATTAAAAACTCTGTTTTCGCCAAGTCGCTTTTGGGTCCTCATTCACCTGCATAACAATATGTTTTCTAGTGTATGGGGTAGATAGATAGATACTGGTGACCTGGTGCCGTTCATGTATGTATCAAGCATTATATAGTAGGAGTACTGATTTAGGATCAGTTTTGCCATTTAGATCAGAATGAATAAGAATACATTGGGAGATCTGACCCTAGATCAGCACTCTTACTCTTAGATGCTTGATACATACTGTTCTTATTTACTTACTAAATCCTCTTCCTTCCCTGAGGAACATAGGGGACAGGATATGACCCATTGTTTATTTATGTAGAAGATCAACAATGGGTCGACTTGTTTACTTTTTGGTGTTGAAAGTGTTGATAATCTTTGATTGGGAGACGTCGTCAAGAGGAAGTCTTTCAAATGACACTGAACAAATTGATATTCATATGCATTTATGGTAATACATCTATGCATTGTCCTCTCTATCTTTGATTTGGGACTGGGCCCACTTGACAGACTGAGACATGACTTCGAACTCTCCACACCACTCCAAAACACACATCAGACCACATCAGTGCCATAGTTCATGTTCAAATCCCTTTGGCATTTGGATCCTGCTTAGCCTAAATGTGTGTATTGTTGTTTCAGTATGTGGTTTACTATTCAGTGTTGTGCACACTGGTAGCTAGCTACCTGACCTTGTAGTGGGGTGAGTTCTGTGTCAACTGAAGCTGTTTGCCCCCTCCATCCCTCTCTTCCTCTCTCTCTCCCCCCTCTATCTTATCCTCCATCCATTATTTTTCCCTCCTTCCCTGGCCTCCAACTGTGTAGAAGTAGAATCAGAGCCAACGTTTTGTCTTATTCTGTTCACATGTGGCCCACACAACCAACTCCACAAACTAAGCCAATCACTGTCGCTGTCTGGTTGTTAGTGCTCTGGTCTGGCACCATCAAGAGAATTGGATAATAGAAGGAAACCAAAAAGGCAGACACAATAGGGTGATAATATTGGGCTGTTAATGCCTTTTTGTGTCTTATGTTTTGAATGACTTTGTATGTCCTACTCGTGCATATCATGTAATTCTGTGGTCCCTCTTCTCGTTTGCTGTTTTGTCCCTGTAGTATCTCTGATTTGTGAAGGCTGGAGTACACTTCTCACATTGTTGATTGTCAGTATCTCTATTTGTGACCAGGCATCCTTGCTAATTTGTAGAGAAACAGCTCTTTGGAGGAAATGTAGAGCATTTTGGCTCAAATAAGCAGGAAACCATAGTTCCATTATCTTGTTAGATTATGTTGTCCTTGAAACCAGGCTTGTACAGGCAAATGTATCTCCCTTAACTGGAAGTCTCATGGTATCCCAGTATACCTTGTTTTCATTGTTTTAATGTGTTTATGCCAGTTTTCACAGTTGCACATGTGCATTGTTTGAATGGGAAATTGGATGTTTCTTAGAGAAGTTAGAAAACAGCAGCTGGTTGATTCATTCAACTGGAGCAACATAGTTTTCTCTCTAAGTATGTCTTCACAAACCTCCTTGAGAAAAGTCCAGTAGTTGTGTCCACTTTAAATCACCTTTGAGAGAGCACAAACAACAGTGAAATGGTAGGTTTTCTCATTTCAAGCATTCCCTTTTTTTAAGCAGTTGAATTATGCAGTTTATTGATCATTTAATTGGGTAACCCTTGAAGATGCTAATAGTGTACTATTTCAATTGGATATGGAATGTGATATTTCAACAAACACCTGTAATTGCTATTTTTATCAGGCCTCCGGTGATGCAGAACAGACATAAAGCAAAGCCTGAGTGAGTGTGGCTGTAGAGTTATTGCGGCTATGAAAGTTTGATTATGTTTTAGCCATATTTATTCCTAAACCTTCACAAAGCAGAGAGAACAGTGGAAGCCATAACAGCTTTTCATAGTGACTGGAACCGGATAGGTAGAGCAATGATAAACTTTTTGTTCTAGTATGTGTGACTGCGTCCCCAAATGACATCCGATTCCCGTATAGGGCACTACTTTTGATCAGAGTCCTATAGGCCCAGGTCAAAAGGAGTGCACTATATAGAGAATAGGGTGGCGTTTGGGACGCCTCCAGTATGTTATCACTTTGTTTACACATCACTGACAAAGTCGGCTCACTACTCCAGGCAAAATATATTTTTCCTTTCCTTTGTTAGATAAGATCTTGTTCCATCCACTCAGACACTCCCTCCCTTGATTTGTTTGTCAGATATCAGATTCCGCTGATTAATGCTATCTATTTTCAGTACAACCCTCTCCACAGTAGCCCGCTAGCACACTTCCTATGCAGACTTCAAATATAATCCAAAATATCAATTTTGTGCTCTCATTCTAGTCTCAGGGGCTTCAAGTTGTGCATTCAGAGAGATAGAGAGGCAGAGAGAGATAGGCAGAGAGAGAGAGAGAGAGGGCAGAGAGACAGAGAGAGAGAGAGACTGCAAGAGAGACAGAGAGATAGACATAATATCAATGCTAGGATTGCTTTGTATCTATACCCCTGTCTTCCACACTGACACATAGATGAGTGTAATGTTGAGCTCCACTGATGGCTCCTGAAGGATTCTGTCTTCTCTTCTCCTGAGCTCTGACTCAGTGGATCTGGGCTGATAAAGAGACACATGCTCCTTCTACCCTCCACTGAGGGAAGGCTGATGGCTCTCAGGCAGCCAGGCCCAGCTCTGCTCCACTCTAGTATGGCTCCATGGATCTGGTACTGGAGGGACTGTGGGTCTGGTACTGGAGGGGCCATAGGTCTGGTACTGGAGGGGTCGTGGGTCTGGTACTGGTGGGGCCGTGGGTCTGGTACTGGATGGGCCGTGGGTCTGGTACTGGTGGGGACATGGGTCTGGTACTGGAGGGGCCATAGATCTGGTACTGGAGGGGCCATGGGTCTGGTACTGGAGGGACCGTGGGTCTGGTACTGGAGGGGCCATAGATCTGATACTGGAGGGGCCATGGGTCTGGTACTGGAGGGACCGTGGGTGTGGTATTGGAGGGGCCATAGATCTGGTACTGGAGGGGACGTGGGTCTGGTACTGGTGGGGCCGTGGGTCTGGTACTGGAGGGGCCGTGGGTCTGGTACTGGTGGGGACATGGGTCTGGTACTGGAGGGGCCATAGATCTGGTACTGGAGGGGCCATGGGTCTGGTACTGGAAGGACCATGGGTCTGGTACTGGAGGGGCCATGCGTCTGGTACTGGAGGGACCATGGGTCTGGTACTGGAGGGGCCATAGATCTGGTACTGGAGGGGCCGTGGGTCTGGTACTGGAGGGGCCATGGGTCTGGTACTGGAGGGGCCATGGATCTGGTACTGGAGGGGCCATGGGTCTGGTACTGGAGGGGCCATGTGTCTGGTACTGGAGAGGTCATGGATCTAAAGGCAGCCTCTTTGCACTGTCCTAGATAGTAGATCTGGAGATGAGAGAAAGCCTAATGCTGCTGCTCCATACTGAGTGATGGCTGATTGCACTCAGACAGCCAGGCCCAACACTGTCCCACTCTACTGTAGTCTGGCTCAGTACTGAAGTAGCCATTGTCACACTCAGACTGTATGGCTGCTGTCCTGTCTATATTGAGGGAAAAGCATAACTATCTCTTATTTCCATCCTCAAAATAATGGACCCATCTCCCTTTCTAGTGAGAAACCACGCTGGATGATTGTTGGGAAGCAAGTGTGTTATTACTGACACTCATATTGGGCAATGTGTACCGTAGAGTATAGTTGGCAGTTTACTGAGGTTGTATAGTGACTATCACACACACACTGCTTAGATTGGATGGCAGGATTCATCGCTATATTTCAGCCAATCAATTAATATTATCTATCTTGCTGATGACTAATAGTTCGTTTTTTTAGTTGTTTTAGCATGGTGATGATACTAGTGCATTTCAACCTATTGCATTATGCCAACTTAAGAAGACATTTTTGATACCCCCTCAGAGATTATGCACCCTGGGGTCCAGGGATCATGCTGAAAGATCTGTATGAATAACAGGCAGCATACAGACATGACCAGAAGAGGGCTTCTTTTGCCAAACTCCTGAGACTGTGGGCGTGTCCCGAATGGCTCCCTATTCCCTAAATAGTGCACTATTTCGACCAGGGTCCATTAGTAAAATATATAGGGAATAGAGTGCCATTTGGTACAAGGCCACAGTCTCAGGAGTTTGGCTAAATAAGCCCTCTTCTGGATTTAGAAAAGAAGAAGAAGAGTAATGTAAATGGTCATGCACACACCAACTATCATCTCACATCACATTTTATTGGTCATAATTATACACCTATTTAGCCAGCATTATTTCCGGTGTAACAAAATGCTTGTAAATGATGTTGGCAAGTTTGATATATTGTGGAGGCTGTGTATCTGTCACCTGTCTTGCTCCTCCTAGATCAAACATGCAGCCAGTGTGCATTCCCACTCACAAGCATGCACACACATGTATTTACATTACATTTAAGTCATTTAGCAGACGCTCTTATCCAGAGCGACTTACAAATTGGTGCATTCACCTTATGACATCCAGTGGAACAGTCACTTTACAATAGTGCATCTAAAACTTAAGGGGGGGTGAGAGGGATTACTTATCCTATCCTAGGTATTCCTTAAAGAGGTGGGGTTTCAGGTGTCTCCGGAAGTTGGTGATTGACTCCGCTGTCCTGGCGTCGTGAGGGAGTTTGTTCCACCATTGGGGGGCCATGTGTACACACACACACACACACACACACACACACACACACACACACACACACACACACACACACACACACACACACACACACACACACACACACACACACACACACACACACACACACACACATAAACACACTTTCCACTCACTTGACACACATTTGGCAATCTCTTTCACCTTTTTTGTATTAGGTTAAAGCTGATCCTTGACAGAGGTTAGGCTAAATGTGGAAATAAAAAAGGGGAAACCGGGTCTTCTGAAATTGGGACTGATTTCAGTAGTTCAGGCCCCTTAGGAGAGAGTCTGTCTGTCTGTCTGTCTGTCTGTCTGTCTGTCTGTCTGTCTGTCTGTCTGTCTGTCTGTCTGTCTGTCTGTCTGTCTGTCTGTCTGTCTGTCTGTCTGTCTGTCTGTCTGTCTGTCTGTCTGTCTGTCTGTCTGTCTGTCTGTCTGTCTGTGGGCACAGCAGAGAGCCCCTCAGCATCCACCATGCTTGGCTGCCACTAAGAGGGGAGCATAATTAACCATGGCCTTTTCCTCCAAGCCTCTGAAAATGAGAGAAAGGAAAAGAGAGAGAGAGAGAGGGAGCCGGCTGTGAAATAACTAAATAAGTTACATTTGAATGCCTTCCATGTGCCTCTGCTGTCAGTATAACAGTGTAGGACACACACACACACACACACACACACACACACACACACACACACACACACACACACACACACACACACACACACACACACACACACACACACACACACACACACACACACACACACACACACACACACACACACACACACAATCCTTTTCGGCTGCCTGTCAGAGTGTCAGAGAACCATGTCAAAGCAACCCCCAGCAGGCTAAAGACAGACCCAGCAAGCTAAAGACAATTAGCCCACCATTTCAACAAACACTAGGTGATTTCCCACTAAGTGCTATAAGCACGCCTGGCAAAGATGCCTGGCACAACAAACAGATATGACCACCCAGGAATGAGACCTTTTGTTTGGTTAGAAGATGGCAGACGACACAACACTTGGCTTAGGGTTGTTATTGTTGTCTAGGGGCTAACTGACCCCTCTCTGCTTTGTTTTGTTTGTTTGTAGAATGCACTGTACACAGTTTTACTTATCATTATGCAAACAGAGTTCCACACCTCAGTGCTTTAGAACAGGGTGCTGGCAACACCAGGGCTGCAGGTTTGATTAATGCATCTACTGAAAATAAGTCTCCCTGACACTGTGACAAGTCACTTTAATTGACATATGACAGGAGTATTATTATATGAATATATGAAGACAAACAGAAATGTCGTACGTCACATAACACATATATGTGGCACTGCCATAGTTTTAACCATTGTTACCCAGTGAGATAAAAGTGCTAGATAAAGTGCTAAACAAAAGTTATAGATAAAAGTGCTAGATAAAAATGCTAGATAAAGTGCTAAACAAAAGTTATAGATAAAAGTGCTAAGCAAAAGTGATAAATTAAAGTGATATATAAAAGTGATGAATAAAAGTGCTAAATAAAAGTGTTAAATAAAAGTGTTTGATAAAAGTGATAAATAAAAGTGTTAGATAAAAGTGATAAATAAAAGTGATAAATAAAAGTGTTAGATAAAAGTGATAATTAAAAGTGTTAGATAAAAGTGATAAATAAAAGTGATAAATAAAAGTGATAAATAAAAGTGTTAGATAAAAATGATAAATAAAAGTGAGAAATAAAAGTGTTAGATAAAAGTGAGAAATAAAAGTGAGAAATAAAAGTGATAAATAAAAGTGTTAGATAAGTGATAAATAAAAGTGTTAGATAAAAGTGATACATAATAGTGATAAATAAAAGTGATAAATAAAAGTGATAAATAAAAGTGTTAGATAAAAGTGAGAAATAAAAGTGATAAATAAAAGTGGTAGGTAAAAGTGAGAAATAAAAGTGATAAATAAGTGTTAGATAAAAGTGAGAAATAAAAGTGAGAAATAACAGTGATAAATAAAAGTGTTAGATAAAAGTGATAGATAAGTGGTCAATAAAAGTGAGAAATAAAAGTGAGAAATAAAAGTGTTTGATAAAGGTGAGAAATAAAAGTGCTAGATAAAAGTGATAAATAAAAGTGATAAATAAAAGTGATAAATAAAAGTGTTAGATAAAAGTGAGAAATGAAAGTGATAAGTAAAAGTGTTAGATAAAAGTGATAAATAAAAGTGTTAGATAAAAGTGATAAATAAAAGTGAGAAATAAAAATTATAAATAAAAGTGTTAGATAAAAGTGATAAATAAAAGTGATAAATAAAAGTGATAAATAACAGTGATAAATAAAAGTGTTAGATAAAAGTGAGAAATAAAAGTGAGAAATAAAAATTATAAATAAAAGTGTTAGATAAATATGATAAATAAAAGTGATAAATAAAAGTGTTAGATAAAAGTGAGAAATAAAAGTGAGAAATAAAAATTATAAATAAAAGTGTTAGATAAAAGTGATAAATAAAAGTGATAAATAAAAGTGATAAATAACAGTGATAAATAAAAGTGTTAGATAAAAGTGAGAAATAAAAGTGAGAAATAAAAATTATAAATAAAAGTGTTAGATAAAAGTGATAAATAAAAGTGATAAATAAAAGTGTTAGATAAAAGTGATAAATTAAAGTGTTAGATAAAAGTGATACCGAATAGTGATAAATAACAGTGATAAATAAAAGTGATAAATAAAAGTGTTAGATAAAAGTGAGAAATAAAAGTGATAAATAAAAGTGTTAGATAAAAGTGAGAAATAAAAGTGATAAATAAGTGTTAGATAAAAGTGAGAAATAAAAGTGATAAATACATTTACATTTGCATTTTACATTTAAGTCATTTAGCAGACGCTCTTATCCAGAGCGACTTACAAATTGGTGCATTCACCTTATGACATCCAGTGGAACAGTCACTTTACAATAGTGCATCTAAATCTTAAAGGGGGGGGTGAGAGGGATTACTTATCCTATCCTAGGTATTCCTTAAAGAGGTGGGGTTTCAGGTGTTTCCGGAAGGTGGTGATTGACTCCGCTGTCCTGGCGTCGTGAGGGAGTTTGTTCCACCATTGGGGGGCCAGAGCAGCGAACAGTTTTGACTGGGCTGAGCGGGAGCTGTACTTCCTCAGTGGTAGGGAGGCGAGCAGGCCAGAGGTGGATGAACGCAGTGCCCTTGTTTGGGTGTAGGGCCTGATCAGAGCCTGGAGGTACTGAGGTGCCGTTCCCCTCACAGCTCCGTAGGCAAGCACCATGGTCTTGTAGCGGATGTGAGCTTCAACTGGAAGCCAGTGGAGAGAACGGAGGAGCGGGGTGACGTGAGAGAACTTGGGAAGGTTGAACACCAGACGGGCTGCGGCGTTCTGGATGAGTTGAAGGGGTTTAATGGCACAGGCAGGGAGCCCAGCCAACAGCGAGTTGCAGTAATCCAGACGGGAGATGACAAGTGCCTGGATTAGGACCTTCGCCGCTTCCTGTGTGAGGCAGGGTCGTACTCTGTGGATGTTGTAGAGCATGAACCTACAGGAACGGGCCACCGCCTTGATGTTGGTTGAGAACGACAGGGTGTTGTCCAGGATCACGCCAAGGTTCTTAGCGCTTTGGGAGGAGGACACAATGGAGTTGTCAACCGTGATGGCGAGATCATGGAACGGGCAGTCCTTCCCCGGGAGGAAGAGCAGCTCCGTCTTGCCGAGGTTCAGCTTGAGGTGGTGATCCGTCATCCACACTGATATGTCTGCCAGACATGCAGAGATGCGATTCGCCACCTGGTCATCAGAAGGGGGAAAGGAGAAGATTAATTGTGTGTCGTCTGCATAGCAATGATAGGAGAGACCATGTGAGGTTATGACAGAGCCAAGTGACTTGGTGTATAGCGAGAATAGGAGAGGGCCTAGAACAGAGCCCTGGGGGACACCAGTGGTGAGAGCACGTGGTGAGGAGACAGATTCTCGCCACGCCACCAGGTAGGAGCGACCTGTCAGGTTGGACGCAATCCAAGCGTGGGCCGCGCCGGAGATGCCCAACTCGGAGAGGGTGGAGAGGAGGATCTGATGGTTCACAGTATCGAAGGCAGCCGATAGATCTAGAAGGATGAGAGCAGAGGAGAGAGAGTTAGCTTTAGCAGTGCGGAGCGCCTCCGTGATACAGAGGAGAGCAGTCTCAGTTGAATGACTAGTCTTGTAACCTGACTGATTTGGATCAAGAAGGTCATTCAGAGAGAGATAGCGGGAGAGCTGGCCAAGGATGGCACGTTCAAGAGTTTTGGAGAGAAAAGAAAGAAGGGATACTGGTCTGTAATTGTTGACATCGGAGGGATCGAGTGTAGGTTTTTTCAGAAGGGGTGCAACTCTCGCTCTCTTGAAGATGGAAGGGACGTAGCCAGCGGTCAGGGATGAGTTGATGAGCGAGGTGAGGTAAGGGAGAAGGTCTCCGGAAATGGTCTGGAGAAGAGAGGAGGGGATAGGGTCAAGCGGGCAGGTTGTTGGGCGGCAGGCCGTCACAAGACGCGAGATTTCATCTGGAGAGAGAGGGGAGAAAGAGGTCAGAGCACAGGGTAGGGCAGTGTGAGCAGAACCAGCGGTGTCGTTTGACTTAGCAAACGAGGATCGGATGTCGTCGACCTTCTTTTCAAAATGGTTGACGAAGTCATCTGCAGAGAGGGAGGAGGGGGAGGGGGAGGAGGATTCAGGAGGGAGGAGAAGGTGGCAAAGAGCTTCCTAGGGTTAGAGGCAGATGCTTGGAATTTAGAGTGGTAGAAAGTGGCTTTAGCAGCAGAGACAGAGGAGGAAAATGTAGAGAGGAGGGAGTGAAAGGATGCCAGGTCCGCAGGGAGGCGAGTTCTCCTCCATTTCCGCTCGGCTGCCTGGAGCCCTGTTCTGTGAGCTCGCAATGAGTCATCGAGCCACGGAGCGGGAGGGGAGGACCGAGCCGGCCTGGAGGATAGGGGACATAGAGAGTCAAAGGATGCAGAGAGGGAGGAGAGGAGGGTTGAGGAGGCAGAATCAGGAGATAGGTTGGAGAAGGTTTGAGCAGAGTGAAGGGATGATAGGATGGAAGAGGAGAGAGTAGCCGCGGAGAGAGAGCGAAGGTTGGGACGGCGCGATACCATCCGAGTAGGGGCAGTGTGGGAGGTAATAACAGTGATAAATAAGTGTTAGATAAAAGTGATAGATAAGTGGTCAATAAAAGTGATAAATAAAAGTGATAAATAACAGTGAGAAATGAAAGTGTTAGATAAAAGTGAGAAATAAAAGTGAGAAATAAAAGTGATAAATAAAAGTGATAAATAAAAGTGTTAGATAAAAGTGATACATAATAGTGATAAATAAAAGTGATAAATAAAAGTGTTAGATAAAAGTGATACATAATAGTGATAAATAAAAGTGATAAATAAAAGTGATAAATAAAAGTGTTAGATAAAAGTGTTACATAATAGTGATAAATAAAAGTGATAAATAAAAGTGATAAATAAAAGTGTTAGATAAAAGTGATACATAATAGTGATAAATAAAAGTGATAAATAAAAGTGATAAATAAAAGTGTTAGATAAAAGTGAGAAATAAAAGTGAGAAATAAAAGTGATAAATAAAAGTGTTAGATAAAAGTGATAAATAAAAGTGATAAATAAAAGTGTTAGATAAAAGTGATAAATAAAAGTGTTAGATAAAAGTGATACATAATAGTGATAAATAAAAGTGATCAATAAAAGTGAGAAATAAAAGTGTTAGATAAAAGTGAGAAATAAAAGTGATAAATAAAAGTGTTAGATAAGAGTGAGAAATAAAAGTGATAAATAAGTGTTAGATAAAAGTGAGAAATAAAAGTGATAAATAACAGTGATAAATAAAAGTGTTAGATAAAAGTGATAGATAAGTGGTCAATAAAAGTGATAAATAAAAGTGTTAGATACAAGTGATAAATTAAACTGCTCAATAAAAGTGCAAGATATCCTATCGTCAGACATGTTACTCCTCTTATACACCAAACAGAGCTCCTCTTATACACCAAACATAACTCCTCTTATACACCAAACATAACTCCTCTTATACACCAAACAGAGTGCCTCGTATACACCAAACAGACCTCCTCTTATACACCAAACAGAGCTCCTGTTATAAACCAAACAGATCTCCTCTTATACACCAAACAGAGCTCCTCGTATACACCAAATAGAGCTCCTGTTATAAACCAAACAGGTCTCCTCTTATACACCAAACAGAGCTCTTCGTATACACCAAACAGAGCTCCTCGTATACACCAAACAGAGCTCCTCGTATACACCAAACAGAGCACTCATGTCATGTACACTGAGTGTACAAAACATTAAGAACACCTTCCTAATATTGAGTTTTGTACACTCAAGGTATGTGTACTTTCTGTTTCATATGGCGGTGGGCCTTAAGCCAACGCAGAAAGGCCTTGTGGCTTGAGTATCTATCAGGTCTAATGTTATGCGTTCCACTGTCTAACCAATTCTACTGGCTGGCACGCTCCTCAACGTGCACTTCTGGGAAACCTACTAGGGCAGTAGACAGCATCTTGAAGCAGGAAGTGACTGGGCTCTGACCTTGGCCGGGATCGAGCCAAGAGTAATGTAGAAAGCCCCACACATACACACACTCACACCCTGGATGTGACACACGCAGTACACCCACACACACTGGACGTAACACACACATGCACAGACAATAAGTACAGAGTACATGCACACACTGTCATACACACATGTATGTGAACACACACTATCATGCAATAGATACTAAGTACACACAAATACTCCCTCTCTGCCTGTCACACACAACCACGTACGTACGTGCACACACACACACACACACACACACACACACACACACACACACACACACACACACACACACACACACACACACACACACACACACACACACACACACACACACACACACACACACACACACACACACACACACACACACACACACACACACACAAATTCCAACCGTGGCAGAGTGGAAATCCATTAAAGTTTACCTCTATCCAAAAAGCTAGTAAGAAAGAAGAAAGTACAGACACTGCTCAATGCTCAAAGTTGTGACAGTCAATTGGTGGGGATGGCTAAAGCCAGAGACATTTATCAGTGGCTGTGCAGCCTTCAGGCATCACGGTGGAGAGAAGGGGAGGGGAGGCTAAAGTGGAGGTGGCAGACAACCAGAGAACTGTCAAGTGGGCCGGGGGGGGTGGTGTCAGAAGGGCAGAGGGACAGGGGAGCCAAGCTGGCAAGAAACACTGGATCTCTGGATCTCCCTGTCCTTCCTAGACCCAGACCAAGCCAGGGTAGGCGTGATGATCGAGGATCACATTTTCCTTGATGAATGAATATGATTACATGGCCAGGGGTAGACCTGATCCGGGATTAGCACTCCTACTCTGATATGCTTTATGATACAGGTCTCCCCTGACCATGTAATCTTATTCATCCTATTTATATGTCACTTGATATGTGTGGGAGTCAGACTCATGCAACATGGATTACAGATTAAAAACATCTAGGCTATTCTGACTCAAACAATATCCCATGTTACCTAACTCATATACACGTTGGCAGTCAGATTAATCCATTCATATGGATCCAGATCCGGTTTTAGCCACCTATAGGTTCATCTGGCTCAAGCCATATCCCACATTACCTACGGCCTGCCAAACCAAACCATCTCCTTTTCACAACCACATGACAACTAGACTATCTTACAGTACATTGAAGCAGACAGAGTGCCAACTGTATTCAAAACATATGCATGCTAATCTGCAGGAAACTGGTGTCTGAATGGAAATTATTGCATGTAGCACATCTGGCATTTATGCAAATCCAACGTTCTGTTGCAGTAGGCTATGTCTGAATCCTAAATGGCACCATATTCCCTATATAGCACACTATGTTTGACCAGAGCACTGTAGGCCCTGGTCAAAAGTAGTGCACTGCACAGGGAATAGAGTGCTATTTGGGACATAAATATATTTTCCAACAGCGTTCATTGATTCAATAGGGTGGATTCCGGAATTCCATGTCATTGTTCTAAAACAGAATGCCAAGACAATCAAGATAGAGCTGTGGGTTAATGGAAGGAGGGGCATTTAGGCTGTAAGAGGAACTCACATTTAGCCTGAAAAATTGGATTTGGGGATTTTTAAGGGGTCTTCAGCAGGACCAAGGCTGTTTCCCAAATGTAACCCTATTCCCCCCCATAGTGCACTAACCTATGGACTCTGGTCAACAGTAGTGTACTTTATAGGGAACATAGTGCTATTGTAGATGTAGTCCCAGTCTCCATCAGTAGCTCCATGAGCCCCATTGTCACAATGCTACAAATACTCTTTACATGTCTTTCTTTAGTTGAGAGGTGGTTTAAGTTTAGAGTTTTAATGTCACATGCACAAGTACAGTGACATGCCTTTCTTGCAAGCTACCAACCAACTATGCAGTAATAGGGGGTGGGTTGTCATTCTCTAGCCGTGTTGGACAATGTGTATTATTAGGGACAAAGTGAAATTGTTCTGTTTTGGAAAGTGTGGGTGTTATTCTGTGAGTCAGGACGGTTGGTCGTGGGAGAAGGGTACAGTTTTTCCCAGTCCAGAGTACACCTAGCTAGCCTACATGTTGTCAGTGATCAGCCCCCAGGCTACTAGATGTTGTCTTGTCCCACCCTGACTTCACCACTCATTTCAGTCCAAGTGGACTCAGGAAGAGCAAGGAAATCCATTTCATACTTGACACCAGATTTATCACCAACAGGCAGGCAGTTTGTGGCTTGTAGCTCAACAGCAATACAACATACTGCTCGATCCTTGACATTTCTAAACCACATGTTCATCTATTAAGGGAGAAAATAAGCAAAACCTATTTTTGTTCATCATCACTAGTTTCGTTAGGGATTGTCATGGTCATGCTAGCAGTTGTGATTATTGTGGTTAGACTGTGGCAGTAGTGAGATACAGTGCCTTCAGAAAGTATTCACACCCCTTGACATTTTCCACATTTTGTTGTGTTACAGCCTGTATTTAAAATGTATTCAATTTTGATATTTATTTTGTCCTTGGCCTACACACAATAATGTCATAGTGGAATTATGTTATTCTAAATGTTTACAAATGAATTAAAACTGAAAAGCTGAAATGTCTTGAGTCAATAAGTATTCAATCCCTTTGAATACTAAATAAGTTCAGGAGTAAACACTTGCTTAACAAGTCACATAATAAGTTGCACGGACTCACTCTGTGTGTGATAATAGTGTAACATGATTTTTCAATAACTACCTCATCTTTGTACCCCACACATGCGTAAGGTCCCACACATCCCACACATCTGTAAGGTCCCTCAGTCGAGCAGTGAATTTCAAACACAGATTCAACCACAAAGACCAGGGAGGTTTTCCAATGTCTCACAAAGAATAGCACCTATTGGTAGTTGGGTAAACATATATATAATATACAATACATACACTACCATTCAAAAGTTTGGGGTCACTTAGAAATGTCCTTGTTTTTGAAAGAAAAGCACAGTTTTTTATCCACTAAAATAGCATGAAATTGATAAGAAATACAGTGTAGACATTGTTAATGTTGTAAATGACTATTGTAGCTGGAAACAGCTTATTTGTAATGGAATATCTACATAGCGTACAGAGGCCCATTATCAGCAACCATCACTCATGTGTTCCAATGGCACGATGTGTTAGCTAATCCAAGTTTCTAATTTTAAAAGACTAATTGATCGTTAGAAAACCCTTTTGCAATTGTGTTAGCACAGCTGTAAACTGTTGTACTGATTAAAGAAGCAATAAAGCTGTCCTTCTTTAGACTAGTTGAGTATCTGGAGCATCAGCATTTGTGGGTTCGATTACAGGCTCAAAATGGCCAGAAACCTTCGTCTGAAACCTGTCAGTCTATTCTTGTTCTTAGAAATTAAGGCTATTCCATGCGAGAAATTGCCAAGAAACTGAAGATCTCATACAACGCTGTGTACTACTCCCTTTACAGAACAGCGCAAACTGGCCCTAACCAGAATAGAAAGAGTAGTGGCAGGCCCCGGTTCACAACTGAGCAAGAGGACAAGTACATTAGAGTGTCTAGTTTGAGAAACAGATGCCTCACAAGTCCTCAACTTGCAGCTTCATTAAATAGTACCCACCAAACACCAGTCTCAACATCAACAGTGAAGAGGTGACTCCGGGATGCTGGCCTTCTAGGCAGAGTTGCAAAGAGAAAGCCATATCTCAGACTGGCCAATACAAATAAAGGATTAAGATGGACAAAAGAAGACATACTGGACAGAGGAACTCTGCCTAGAAGGCCAGTATCCCGGAGTCGCCTCTTCACTGTTGACTTTGAGACTGGTGTTTTGCATGTACTATTTAATTTTCTCCTGTGATAGGAGAAAACTGAGGATGGATCAACAACGTTTAGTTACTCCACAATACTAACCTAATTGACAGAGTGAAAAGAAGGAAGCCTATATAGAATAAAAAATATTCCTAAACATGCATCTTGTTTGATATGTAAAGTAACTCTGCCCAAAAATTGTCCTGAACACAAAGTGATATGTTCGGGGCAAATCCAATACAACATATAACTGAGTACCACTCTCCATATTATCGATCATAGTGAGGGACTGTTATGGGTATGCTTGTAATCGTTATGGACTGAGGAATGTTTCAGAATAAAAAAGAAACAGAATGGAGCTAAGCACAGGAAAACCTGGATCAGTCTGCTCTTCACCAGACACTGTGAGATAAAATCACCTTTCAGCAGGACAATAACCCAAAATACAAGGCAAATCTACACTGGAGTTACTTAGAAGACAGTGAATGTTCCTGAGCGACTTAAATCTAGTTGAAAATCTATCTCAAGACTTGGCAATGGTTGTCAAGCAATGATAAACAACCAATTAGACAGAGCTTCAATAGTTTTGAAAATAATAATGGGCAAATGTTGCACAATCCAGGTGTTGAAAGCTCTTAAAGACTTACCCAGAAAGACTGTACAGCTGTAATTGCTGCCAAAGGTGCTTCTACAAATTATTGACTCAGGGGTGTAAACACTTATGTAAATGAGACATTTCTGCATTTCATTTTCACTAAATTTGCAAACATTTCTGAAAACATGTTTTCACTTTGTCATTATGGGGTATTGTGTGTAGATGGGTGAGAAAAAAACATATATTTAATCAATTCTCAATTCTGGCTGTAACACAACAAGATGTGAAATAAGTCAAGGGTATGAATACTTTATGAAGGCACTGTTTCAAACAACTACAGGCTCCATGGAAATTCACAGCCACAACGATTTACATGGCTCCTCAGAAGCTCATCTTTTAGCAGTGGATGATTAAGGCAAACGAGAATTGTGTCATCCACCCTATCATCGCATCATTACTGGCCCCACACTCTCATTCCAAACCAGCAGCACAGAAAATGAACCTGATTTCCAGTCATTTTTGGTCATATTTGTCCCTCAGTTTGTGAGAGAGTATTGAATAGCCACAAGCATGTGCAGCTCCTCCTTAAATAATAATAACATCAACTTCCTTCTCTTACTTCTGTGCCTACAAGCGGCGGGCGGGCAGGCGGCGGGCGGGCCGGACGGGCGGCACGCGACACGGCTGCTCGGCTTGGGGAATGAATTTCATTTGGAACCACATGAGAGTTATTGGTTGAGGCTCAGAGCGCAGTGGTGAATTGAAATGGCTGCTAGGCACGAGGGCTCGGCTGTCTGTCTGGCTCCCAGGCGAGCCCTCTGAACATTAGAGCAGGCAGTGTCCTGATGGGACCAGGCACAAAATGTCATGATGTCGTCTGCAATGGGTGGAGGAGAGGGGAGGAGAGGAGGGGAGACGGAGGGAGAGGAGATGGAGGGAGAGGAGACGGAGGGAGAGGAGAAGGTGGGAGAGAAGAAAGAGGGGGAGAGAGGAGAAAGAGTGGGAGGAGTGTAGAAAGAGGGGGAAGAGAGGGGGGTTCGATCATGTATTTTCAGATCAATATTGAATGTGATTGAGTGCTGCCGAGCCAAGAGGTGGGAGCAAGTCACCATTATTTGAGTCACAAGCAAGTCTCAAGTAACAAGGGCCAAGTCTCATATCGAGTGCCAAGTACAAAGTCGTGCATTCTATCAGCAAGTCAAGTCGAGTTGAGTAACACACACACACAAAAATCTATACAGGCAATGACTCAACTACAAATCTTTGTCTATTTTTTGAGGCTACCAAACAGCCCTTTTGATGATTTTGTATACACATTTTGAAAATGTTTAGCCTAATAATATATTTGGACAACAAATTCCAAATTAAAGCTTCATAAATTAAATATACATTTCCAGTAATTTGGACATACCAAAAGACCAGTAGGCCTGTGCTAGTAATTGTTGGTTGATGCCTAATTGCTGGTGAGGTTGCAAAGTAAAGGTTCATATTCTTGATCACCAAACTACACTATATATACAAAAGTATGTGGACACCCCAAATTAGTGGATTTGACTATTTCAGCCACAACTGGTACTGACAGATGTATACAATCGAGCACTAAGCAATGCAATCTCCATATACAACCACTGGCAGTAGAATGGCCTTACTGGAGTGACCTCTGAGTGACTATCAACGTGGCACCATCATAGGATGCCACCTTTCCAACAAGTCAATTTGTCACATTTCTGCCCTGGCATTAGCTACCCCGGTCTACTGTAAGTGCTGTTATTGTGATGTGGAAACATCTAGGAGCAACAATGGTTCAGCTGCGAAGGGGTAGGCCACACAAGCCGACAGAATGGGACCGCCGAGTGCTGTAGCGCTTAATGTGTCAAAATCGTCTGTCTTTGGTTTGAACACTCACTACCGAGTTCCAAACTGCCACTGGAAGCAATGTCAGCGCACTAACTTTTCGTTGGGAGTGTCATGAAATGTGATTCCATGGCTGTGCAGCTGCACACAAGCCTAAGATCACCATGCGCAATGCCAAGCGTTGGCTGGAGTGGTGGTAATGCGTTCTCTGGAGTGATGAATGTTTGGCGGATGCCAAGAGAACTCTACCCGCCCGTATGCATATTGCCAACTGTAAAGTTTGGTGGAGTAGAAATAGTGGTATGGGGCTGTTTTTCATGGTTCAGGCACATTAGTTCCAATAAAGTGACATCTTAAAACATCTACATTTAAATGGTATTAATATTAATTTGCATATAATTCCGTTAATTCCCATATATTCCCGTTAATTCCCACCGAAAGTTTCCACCTCTGAATATTCCCCAAAATGTGCAACCCTACTGAGGGCACACACTTCATAGTCGGCTTAAATCGAAGATGTGGCTAATAGGAGTGGCAATATCGTCTGCTATTATCCTCAGTAATTTTCCATCCAAGTTGTCAGACCCTGGTGGCTTGTCATTGTTGATAGACAACAATACTTTTTTTCACCTCTTCCACACTAACTTTACAGAATTTTAAATTACAATGCTTGTCTTTCATAATTTGGTCAGATATACTTGGATGTGTAGTGGTAGCATTTGTTGTTGTCATGTTTTGCCTAAATTTGCAAATCTTGCCAATGAAAAAATCATTAATTTAGTTGGCAATATCAGTTGGTTTTGTGATGAATGAGCCATCTGTTTCAATAAATGATGAAGCTGAGTTTGCCTTTTTTACCAGGTTTCATTTAAGGTGCTCCCAAGATTTTTACTATAATTCTTTATTTCCTTTATCTTGGTTTCATAGCATAGTTTCTTCTTCTCTTTATTCAGTTTTGTCACACCCTGGTCTTAGTATTTTGTGTTTTCTTTATTTTTTTGGTCAGGCCAGGGTGTGACATGGGTTATTTATGTGTTTTGTCGAGGGTTTATTTGTAGGTTATGGGATTGTGGTGTAGTATAGTTGTCCAGAAAAGTCTATGGTTGCCTGGAGTGGTTCTCAATCAGAGGCAGGTGTTTATCGTTGTCTCTGATTGGGAACCATATTTAGGCAGCCATATTCTTTGAGTGTTTCGTGGGTGATTATTCCTGTCTCTGTGTTTGTTTGCTTCAGATAGGGCTGGGTTTTTTTTTTTCACAAATTTTTTTTTTTTTCACGGTCTGTTGTTTTTTTTTCACGGTCTGTTTTTGTATTGTTCGTTACTGTCTTTATTAAAGATGTATGAAGATAACCACGCTGCATTTTGGTCCAGTCTTTCGACGGAGGAAAACCCTAACAAGTTTGGTCACATGATTTCTCAATCTGCAATAAGTTTGCCAATCGGTTGTGCAGCCAGACTTATTTGTCATTCCTTTTGCATCATCCCTCTCAACCATACACATTTTCAATTTCTCATCAATTCACGGGGATTGAACATTGTTTACAGTGATTTTCTTAATGGGTGCATGCTTATTAGCAACTGGAATAAGCAATTGCATAAATGTGTCAATTGCCGTGTCTGTTTGTCCTCATTATACACCATGGACCAACAGATATTCCTTACATCAATAACATAGGAATCACTACAAAACGTATTGTATGACCTCTTATACACTATATTAGGCCTAGCCTTTGGAACTTTGGTTTTCCTAGATATGGCTACTATTATGTGATCACCGCATCCAATGGATTTGGATACTGCTTTCAAGCAAATTTCTGGAGCATTTTAAAGTTCAATACATGTTAATGATGCTCAGTTGGTAGAGCATGGTGCTTGTAACGCCAGGGTAGTGGGTTCGATCCCCGGGACCACCCATACGTAGAATGTATGCACACATGACTGTAAGTCGCTTTGGATAAAAGCGTCTGCTAAATGGCATATATTATTATTATTATATATTATGTCATTCCTGTGCTGTTTGTAACTATACTGGTAGGTTGACTGATAACCCGATGCAGGCACTGGTTACAGTTTGAAGCTTTTTCTTGAGTGGGCAGCTTGTTGAAAGCCAGTCAATATTTAAATCACTCAGAAACTATACCTCTCTTTTAATATCACACACATTATCAAGCATTTCACACGTCATCCACATACTGACTGTCAGCACTTGGTCTATAGCAGCTTTAGGTGAGGCAGATGAATCTGTAGCCATATTACTTCAACAGTATTTGATATGAGATCCTCTCTAATCTTTACAGGAATGTGGTTCTGAATATAAACAGCAACACCTCCACCATTGGCATTTCTATCTTTTCTATAAAAGTTATAACCATGTATTGCTACCACTGTATCATCAAATGTATTATCTAAGTGAGTTTCAGAGCTAGTCAGAATATGAATGTCATCTGTTACTGGCAAATTATTGATTTTCTTAAGCTACATATAAACTCAGCAAAAAAACTAAACATCCCTTTTTCAGGACCGTGTCTTTCAAAGATAATTTGTAAGAATCCAAATAACTTCACAGATCTTCATTGTAAAGGGTTTAAACACTGTTTCCCATGCTTGTTCAATGAACCTTAAACAATTATTGAACATGCACCTGTGGAATGGTCGTTAAGACATTAACAGCTTACAGACGGTAGGCAATTGAGGTCTCAGTTTTGAAAACTTAGGACGTGAAAGAGGCCTTTCTACTGACTCTGAAAAACACCAAAAGAAAGATGCCCAGGGTCCCTGCTCATCTGCGTGAATGTGCCTTAGGCATGCTGCAGGGAGGCATGAGGACTGCAGATGTGGCCTGGGCAATAAATTGCAATGTCCGTACTGTGAGACGCCTAAGACAGCGCTACAGGGAGACAGGACGGACAGCTGATCGTCCTCCTCTGCCTGCCCTCGACTTGCCCTTTGCCTGCCCCTTTATTATAATAAATATTCAGGGTTTCGTACTATCCACCTCCTGCGTCTGCATCTGGGTCATATACTGAGTCGGAATACAAGATGTCTCTCTTATGACCTACAGTAAAGGCAATCAGGTGAACAAACAATAGAACTTTGTCACCGGAATTCATTGTCATTAATTACCATGGCAAATATACAGTACGGTATAAACCACATCATGTGTATCTGTAAAACTGGAGCATAATTAAATGCATAATTGAATTTAAATGGGTCAATATCATGATTATACAGCATATTAATAAGAGTGTGAAGACAATAGATCACTCAGAGCAATATACTGTACAATGCAAATGCTTTGTATGCCCATACATTATGTAAAGATCAAAGGCACTTTTCTCCCTTTGAAAGGCAGTGTGATCTCCATAAATCATCAACATAAAACTGTACAGCAATCTGCATTCTATTACAATTATAACAACAATAGACGTTAAAAAGAAACACATGTATGATGACAAGCAATAAACATGATGGTAAAACTTACCCATTATTCAAATCTCAAGGCGACTTTACTTGGGACTGAATAAAGAAACATGATTAGAATTCTGTTTAGAATTCCTCTTACACGCCTCTTTTCTGCCCAGACACTGTGCCCACTCCACCCGCCGCAGTCAACAATGAAAACTCTTTACCCAAATACCAGGGTTTATTACTGATGCACAAAAACCAAGCCAAATTGAAACCTGCCAAAATACAAGCTATTACACACTGTGCAAAGATCAAAGTGAATGGGCTTGGCAAATATTGGAAGTAAAGGAGCTTTGTTTAATTTACATCTACTGAGACTTACCCAGACCTGCCATTCATCATGCAAATATCTGTCTCTGCCGCCAGCTCACACAGCCATAACAAAACACCCACCAAACACCCTTGCACACGCACACACGCACACACACACACACACATACACACATACATGTACACACACACACACGCATACACACACATACATGTACACACACACACACACATACACACACATACATGTACACACACACACACACATACACACACATACATGTACACACACACACACACACACACACACACACACACACACACACACACACATACACACACATACATGTACACACACACACACACACGCACACACACACACATACACACACATACATGTACAAACACACACACGCATACACATATTATAGACAAACACACATACACACACCTATACAAGCACGTGCAAACACACACACACACACACACACACACACACACACACACACACACACACACACACACACACACACACACACACACACACACACACACACACACACACACACACACACACACACACACACACACACACATGCACAGACATGCCCCAAAACAATCATGCTGTAACTTCTTAAATTAAAGTTCAACTTATATTTTGATTGAATGAAATATGATACGGGCTTAGGCCAGGTTGAGATGCCAGCTGCCTGGTCTTTGAGAAAGGAACATGTGAATGGTCATGCTGATGAACCATCGGTGAACATGTTGTTTATCCCCTACCAGTGCAGCTCTACATGTACAGTGTTAAGTCGGAAGTTTTCATACACTTAGGTTGGAGTCATTAAAACTCGTTTTTCAACCACTCCACAAATTTCTTGTTAACAAACTATAGTTTTTGCAAGTCGGTTAGGACATCTACTTTGTGCATGACACAAGTAATTTTTCCAACAATTGTTTACAGACAGATTATTTCACTTATAATTCACTGTTTCACAATTCCAGTGGGTCAGACGTTTACATACACTAAGTTGAATGTGCCTTTAAACAGCTTGGAAAATTCCAGAAAGTCAATTGGAGGTGTACTTGTGGCTGAAATTTCAAGGCATACCTTCAAACACAGTGCCTCTTTGCTTGACATCATGAGGAAATCAAAATAAATCAGTCAAGACCTCAGAAAACAAATTGTAGACCTCCACAAGTCTGGTTCATCCTTGGGAGCAATTTCCAAACACTTGAAGGTACCACTTTCATCTGTACAAACAATAGCATGCATGGGACCACGCAGCCGTAATACCGCTCAGGAAGGAGATGCGCTCTGTCTCCTAGAGATAACCGTACTTTCGTGCAAAAAGAGCAAATCAATCCCAGAACAACAGCAAAGGACCTTGTGAAGATGCTGAAGGAAACAGGTACAAAAGTATCTATATCCACAGTAAAACGAGTCCTATAGCGACATGACCTGAAAGGCCGCTCAGCAAGAAAGAAGCCACTGCTCTAAAACCGCCATAAAAAAGCCAAACAACGGTTCGAAACTTCACATGGGCCAAAGGTCATATTTTTTGGTGAAATGTCTGGTCTGATGAAACAAAATATTACTTTTTGGCCATAATGACCGTCGTTATGTTTGGAGGAAAAAGGGGGACACTTTGCAAGCCGAAGAACACCATTCCAACCTTCTGTAGCTCAGTTGGTAGAGCATGGCGCTTGTAACGCCAGGGTAGTGGGTTCAATCCCCGGGACCACCCATACGTAGAATGTATGCACACATGACTGTAAGTCGCTTTGGATAAAAGCGTCTGCTAAATGGCATATATTATGAAGCACGGGGGGTGGCAGCATGTTGTGGGGGTGCTTTGCTGTAGGAGGGACTGGTGCACTTCAGAAAATAGATAGCATCATGAGGGTGGAAAATTACGTGGATATATTGAAGCAACATCTCAAGAAATCTCATGTTCTCAAGAAGTCAGGAAGTCAAAGCTTGGTCACAAATGGGTCTTCCAAATGGACAATGACCCCAAGCATACTTCCAAAGTTGTAGCAAAATGGCTTAAGGACAACAAAGTCAAGGTATTGGAGTGGCCATCACAAAGCCCTGGCCTCAATCCTATGGAAAATGTGTGGGCAGAACTGAAAAAGCGTGTGCGAGCAAGGAGACCTCCAAACCTGACTCAGTTACACCAGCTCTGTCAGGAGGAATGGACCGAAATTCACCCAACTTGTTGTGGGAAGCTTGTGGAAGGCTACCCAAAACATTTGATCCAAGTTAAATAATTAAAGGCAATGCTACCAAATACTAATTGAGTGTATGTAAACTTCTCACGCACTGGGAATGTGATGAAAGAAATAAAAGCTGAAATAAATCATTCTCTCTACTATTATTCTGACATTTCACATTCTTAAAATACAGTGGTGATCTAAGACAGGGATTTTTTACTCTGATTAAATGTCAGGAATTATGAAACTGAGTTGAAATGTATTTGGCCAAAGGCGCATGTAAACTTCCGACCCCAACTGTATGTGCTAAATGCACTGATACTAGTACTGACAGAGTCCCCCAAAACCACTGGCCACTGACCAATGGCTTTTAGCACAAACTCATCAGTAAAGGCCTGAGGTGTGGACTCGATAGACTTGATATAAAATAAAATAACATGAGACTCAAGACTCGGGACTCTACGTTAATTTCAGACTGATGAGTTGAAATTATCTGGCTAGGTTTTGTAACGTTTTGTCACTGATTTTGTGGCACAGCCTGTTACGTTCCCCAGTTTATGTGTTGTAGTTTGTACATCCATGGATTACTCTTCACACAGCCAGAGACAGTATCTCAGTTGCATAGAACAGATTGGCTAGTGAAACGCACATTCGGCCCTCTGATTGGCCCAGAAAACGGTCAATCAACACATGTCAGATGAGCTAGAGCAATGAGAAGGTTTTGGGGGTTGCTAAGCTTCCCAGTAAAGCAATGAAAGTAAGTAAGCATCCCAGAAGAAAAGTGCTCAAAATACCCAGAGTTAATAAACTCAGCAAAATAGAAACGTCCTCTCAGTGTCAAATGTGTTTATTTTCAATAAACTTAACATGTATAAACATTTGTATGAACATAACAAGATTCAACAACTGAAACATATGTGTCCCTGAACAAAATCAAAAGTAAGAGTCAGTATCTGGTGAGGCCAACAGCTGCATTAAGTACTGCAGTGCATCTCCACCTCATGGACTGCCCCAGATTTGTCAGTTCTTGCTGTGAGATGTTACCCCACTCATCCACCAAGGCACCTGCAAGTTCCCAGACATTTCTGGGGTGATGGCCCGAGCCCTCACCCTCCGATCCGACAGGTCCCAGACGTGCTCAATGGGATCGAAATCCGGGCTTTTCGCTGGCTAAAACACTGACATTCCTGTCTTGTAGACAATCGTGCACAGAATGAGCAGTATGGCTGGTGGCATTGTCATGCTGGAGGGTCATGTCAGGATGAGCCTGCAGGAAGGGTACCACATGAGGGAGTAGGATATCTCCCCTGTAACGCAAAGGGTTGACACACCGCCTCAGTCCATGACGGACCCTCCACCTCCAAATCGATTCCATTCCAGAGTACAGGCCTCGGTGTAACGCTCATTCCTTCAATGATAAACGCAAATCCAACCATCAACCCTGGTGAGACAAAACCACGACTCGTCAGTGAAGAGCACTTTTTGCCAGTCCTGTCTGGTCCCACGACGGTGGGTGAGGGACCATAGGCGACGTTGTTGCCGTTGATGTCTGGTGAGGACCTGCCGTACAACAGGCCTACAAGAACTCAGTCCAGCCTCTCTCAGTCTATTGCGGACAGTCTGAGTACTGATGAAGAGATTGTGCGTTCCTGGTGTAACTCGGGCAGTTGTTGTTGCCATCCCGTACCTGTCCCGCAGGTGTGATGTTCGGATGTACCGATCCTGTGCAGGTGTTGTTACACGTGGTCTGCCACTGCGAGGACAATCAGCTGTCCATCCTGTCTCTCTGTAGCGCTGTCTTAGGCGTCTAACAGTACAGACATTGCAAATCATTGCCCTGGATGTCCTCATGCCTCCTTGCAGCATGCCTAAGGCACGTTCACGCAGATGAACAGGGACCCTGGGCATCTTTCTTTTGGTGTCAGTAGAAAGGCCTCTTTAGTGTCCATAACTGTGACCTTAATTGCCTACCGTCTGTTAGCTGTTAGTGTCTTAATGACCGTTCCACAGGTGCATGTTCACTAATTGTTTATGGTTCATTGAACAAGCATGGGAAACAGTGTTTAAACCCGTTGTAATGAAGATCTGTGAAGTTGTTTGGATTTTTACAAATTATCTTTGAAAGAGTTTACATCTGCCCTTTATACAAACATACATGCTTGCACCATATATTCTGGGTTCTTTAAGTATGCAGCAGACATATCTTTCATATCTGTGGAACAGTCTTAGTATATTTCTGCTTCATCATGTATGACTTGGTTTATGGACAATAAAGAATCTTGGCAAGACTTACAACCCCCCCCCGTTCCTCATCTCTGGGATGGCTGCCATGTTCCAGCAGGTAAAGGTGGAGTGATGGCAGTGTCCCTGAGCAAAGCATTACAAATATATGGGTACAGCCACCATACCTTTCCCTTTCCTGAAGATTATAGACTGACTGTTGAGGTGACGAGCAAAAAGCAAGTAGCTGTTGTTTAACAACAAGCCTGTCTGAACTAGCTGAAGATATGTCTGACAGCACACTATGACTATTGATTGCCATTGAAGGTAGTTGTCTCCCAAATCTTTCATGCAGGACCATGATGGTACAGGCAACAGTTTATGAATGAGGCATTGGACTCTCAATCACGAGCCGGAGCCATAGAACAATAATTAACTTCCTCCCATGATGCACCACTGGCCCTGGGTCGCAACGTGGATCATTTAAAGAGTGGAAAAGTAATTTGTTATCGTCACTGAAACTTCACAGGACAACGATGACAAGAGTAGAATATTTGCAAACAGTAAATATGAGGACATGTATGAGAATATGAGGAAGAAAAGTTTAGTTTAATTTTGGCATAAGATAACTGACAATGCATGAGAAGGGTTAGACAAAGACATGTATCACTCTTTCCGCTAAACTAGTTGTTTGTCAGTAGACTGGACTTGATACATCAACGGCACCTATCTTTGGGCTGGTAGATTACTACAGGCTTCATAAATACCACCGAAATGAACTTGCCGTGAATGATGGGTCGGGATCCTGTGATCAAAGGAGTGTTGAAAATGTAAACCTGTTCACAAACCTCACATATATCGTCCTTACCTCTGAAACAGCTTTCAGACAGCTTCCTTTGATTGAAGAAGCAGTGACTTCAAGTGATTATTAAGGTGTAGGTGTCTGCATCACTTCCAATCCCCCATTTATCTTTTAGCAAATATATTCAGTACCAAATGAAACTTTGGACACACCTGCTCATTCAAGGGTTTTTCTAAATTTGTACTATTTTCTACATTGTAGAATTATAGTGAGGACATCAAAACAATGAAATAACATATATGGAATCATGTAGGAATCAAAAAAGTGTAAAACAAATCTAAATATATTTTATATTTCAGATTCAAAGTAGCCACCCTTTGCCTTGATGACAGCTTTGCACACTCTTGGCATTCTCTCAATCAGCTTCAGGAGGAAGGCTTTCCCAACAGTCTTGAAGGACTTCCCACATATGCTTTTCCTTCACTCTGCGGTCCAACTCATCCCAAACCATCTCAATTTGGTTGAGGTCAGGTGATTGTGGAGGCCAGGTCATCTCATGCAGCACTGCATCACTCTCCTTCTTGGTCAAATAGCCCTTACACAGCCTGGAGGTGTGTTTTGGGTCATTGTCCTGTAGAAGAACAAACGATAGTCTCACTAAGCGCAAACCAGATGGGATGGCGTATTGCAGCAGAATGCTTTGGTAGCCATGCTGGTTAAATAAATCACAGACGGTGTCACCAGCAAAGCACCCCGACACCATCACACCTCCGCCTACATGCTTCACGGTGGGAACCTACACATGCAGAGATCATCCGTTCACCTAATCTGCATCTTACTGATGGCAGTTGGAACCAGAAATCTCAAATTTGGACAAAATGACAGATTTCCACTGGTCTAATGTCCATTGCTCATGTTTCTTGAGTCAAACAAGTCTCTTCTTCTTATTGGTGTCCTTCAGTAGTGGTTTCTTTGCAGATATTCGACCATGATGGCCTGATTCACGAAGTCTCCTCTGAACAGTTGATGTTGAGATGTGTCTGCTACTTGAACTCTGTGAAGCATTTATTTGGGCTGCAATCTAAGGTACGATGAACTCTAATGAACTTATCCTCTGCAGCAGAGGTAACTCTGGGTCCTCACGAGAGCCAGTTTCATCATAGCGCTTGATGGTTTTTGCGACTGCACTTGAAGTAACTTTCCGCATTGACTGACCTTCATGTCTTAAAGTGATGATAAACTGTCGTTTCTCTTTGCTTTTTTGAGCTGTTTTTGCCATAATATAGACTTGGTCTTTACCCAAATAGAGCTATCTTCTGTATTCAACCCCTACCTTGTCACAACACAACTGCTTGCCTCAAAGGCGTTAAGAAGGAAAGTAATTCCACAAATTAACTTTTAACAAGGTCAACCTGTTAATTGAGATGCATTCCAGTGACTACCTCAAGAAGCTGGCTGAGAGAATTTTTGTATTTTTTATTTCACCTTTATTTAAACCAGGTAGGCAAATTGAGAACAAGTTCTCATTAACAATTGCGACCTAGCCAAGATAAAGCAAAGCAGTTTGACACATACAATAACACAGAGTTCCACATGGAGTAAAACAAACATACAGTCAATAATACAGCGGAAAAATAAGTCTATATACAATGTGAGCAAATGATGTGAGATAAGGGAGGTAAAGGTAAAAAAAGGCTATGGTGGCGAAATTAATACAATATAGCAAGTAAAACACTGGAATGGTAGATTTGCAGTGGAAGAATGTGCAAAGTAGAGATAGAAATAATGGGGTGCAAAGGAGCAAAATAAATAAATACAGTAGGGGGAGAGGTAATTGTTTGGGCTAAATTATAGATGGACTATGTACAGGTGCAGAATCTGTGAGCTGCTCTGACAGCTGGTGAGGGAGATAAGTGTTTCCAGTTTCAGAGATTTTTGTAATTTGTTCCAGTCATTGGCATCAGAGAACTGGAAGGAGAGGCAGCCAAAATAAGAATTGTTTTTGGGGGTGACCAGAGAGATATACAGTGCCTTGCGAAAGTATTCGGCCCCCTTGAACTTTGCGACCTTTTGCCACATTTCAGGCTTCAAACATAAAGATATAAAACTGTATTTTTTTTGTGAAGAATCAACAACAAGTGGGACACAATCATGAAGTGGAACGACATTTATTGGATATTTCAAACTTTTTTAACAAACAAAAACGTAAACATTGGGCGTGCTACAGGTGGGTGCTGCTGTGGAGACCAGCGCGCTGAGATAAGGGGGGACTTTACCTAGCAGGGTCTTGTAGATGACCTGGAGCTTGGGTTTGGCGATGAGTATGAAGCGAGGGCCAGCCAATGAGAGCGTACAGGTCACAGTGGTGGGTAGTATATCGGGCTTGGTGAAATTACGGATGGCACTGTGATAGACTGCAACCAATTTATTGAGTAGGGTATTGGAGGCTATTTTGTAAATGACATCGCCGAAGTTGAGGATTTTACAAGGGTATATTTGGCAGCATGAGTGAAGGATGCTTTGTTGCGAAATAGGAAGCTAATTCTAGATTTAACTTTGGATTGGAGATGTTTGATGTGAGTCTGGAAGGAGAGTTTACAGTCTAACCAGACACCTAGGTATTTGTAGTTGTCCACATATTCTAAGTCAGAACCGTCCAGAGTAGTGATGTTGGACAGGCGGGCAGGTGCAGGCAGCGTTTGGTTGAAAAGCATGCATTTAGTTTTACTTGTATTTAAGAGCAATTGGAGGCCACAGAAGGAGAGTTGTATGTCATTGCAACTCGTCTGGAGCGTTGTTAACACAGTGTCCAAAGAAGGGCCAGAAGTATACAGAATGGTGTCGTCTGCGTAGAGGTGGATCAGAGACACACCAGCAGCAAGAGCGACATCAATGATGTATCCAGAGAAGAGAGTCAGTCCAAGAATTGAACCCTGTGGCACCCCCATAGAGACTGCCAGAGGCAGGCCCTCCAATTTGACACACTGAACTCTATCAGAGAAGTAGTTGGTGAACCAGGAGAGACAATCATTTGAGAAACCAAGGCTATCGAGTCTGCCGATGAGGAGAGTCTGCCGTGGTGTTTGACAGAGTCGAAAGCCTTGGCCAGGTCAATGAATAAGGCTGCAGAGTATTGTTTCTTATCGATGGCGGTTAAGATATCGTTTGGGACCTTGAGCGTGGCTGAGGTGCACCCATGACCAGCTCTGAAACCAGATTGCATAGCGGAGAAGGTATGGTGGGATTCTCAATGGTCGGTAATCTGTTTGTTGACTTGGCTTTTGAAGACCTTAGAAAGGCAGGGTAGGATAGATATAGGTCTGTAGCAGTTTTGGTCAAGAGTGCCCCCCCCTTTGAAGAGGGGAATGACCGCAGCTGCTTTCCAATCTTTGGGAATCTCAGACGATACAAGAGAGAGGTTGGACAGGCTAGTAATAGGGGTTGCAACAATTTCGGCAGATAAATTAAGAAAGAGAGGGTCCAGATTGTCTAGCCTGGCTGATTTGTAGTGGTCCAGATTTTGCAGCAGATTTTGCAGCTCTGTATTTAAGAGCAATTGGAGGCCTTTCAGAACATCAGCTATCTGGATATGGGTGAAGGAGAAATGGTGGGGGCTTGGGCAAGTTGCTGTGGAGGGTGCCGGGCAGTTGACCGGGGTAGGGGTAGCCAGGTGGAAAGCATGGCCAGCCATAGAGAAATGCTTATTGAAATTCTCAATTATAGTGGATTTGTCGGTTGCAACAGTGTTTCCTAGCCTCAGAGTAGTGGGTAGCTGGGATGAGGTGCTCTTATTCTCCAAGGACTTTACAGTGTCCCAGAACTTTTTTGAGTTTGTACTGCAGGATGCACATTTCTGTTTTGAAAAAGCTAGCCTTAGTTTTCCTAACTGCCTGTGTATATTGGTTCCTAAATTCCCTGAAAGGTTACATATCACGGGGGCTATTCGATGCTAATGTAGAACGCCACAGGATGTTTTTGCGCTGGTCAAGGGCAGACAGGTCTGGAGTGAACCAAGGGCTATATCTTTTTATTTTTTTATTTCACCTTTATTTAACCAGGTGATTGACAGAGTCGAAAGCCTTGGCCTGGTCAATGAATAATCCTGGTTCTACATTTTTTGAATGGGGCATATATATACAGTGGGGAGAACAAGTATTTGATACACTGCCGATTTTGCAGGTTTTTCTACTTACAAAGCAGGTAGATGTCTGTAATCTTTATCATAGGTAGTCGCTCTGGATAAGAGCGTCTGCTAAATGACTTAAATGTAAATGTAAACTTCAACTGTGAGAGACGGAATCTAAAACAAAAATCCAGAAAATCACATTGTATGATTTTTAAGTAATTCATTTGTATTTCATTGCATGACATAAGTATTTGAAAAATCAGGAAAGCAGAACTTAATATTTGGTACAGAAACCTGTTTGCAATTACAGAGATCATACGTTTCCTGTAGTTCTTGACCAGGTTTGCACACACTGCAGCAGGGATTTTGGCCCACTCCTCCATACAGACCTTCTCCAGATCCTTCAGGTTTCGGGGCTGTCGCTGGGCAATACGGACTTTCAGTTCCCTCCAAAGATTTTCTATTGGGTTCAGGTCTGGAGACTGGCTAGGCCACTCCAGGACCTTGAGATGCTTCTTACCGAGCCACTCCTTAGTTGCCCTGGCTGTGTTTTTCGGGTCGTTGTCATGCTGGAAGACCCAGCCACGACCCATCTTCAATGCTCTTACTGAGGGAAGGAGGTTGTTGGCCAAGATTCATGATACATGGACCCATCCATCCTCCCCTTAATACGGTGCAGTCGTCCTGTCCCCTTTGCAGTGAAGCATCACCAAAGAATGATGTTTCCACCTCCATGTTTCACGGTTGGAATGGTGTTCTTGGGGTTGTACTCATCCTTCTTCCTCCCCCAAACAAGCTCTATTTGTGTGTCATCAGACCACATGACCTTCTCCCATTCCTCCTCTGGATCATCCAGATGGTCATTGGCAAACTTCAGATGGGCCTGGACATACGCTGGCTTGAGCAGGGGGACCTTGCGTGCGCTGCAGGATTTTAATCCATGATGGCGTAGTGTGTTACTTATGGTTTTCTTTGAGACTGTGGTCCCAGCTCTCTTCAGGTCATTGTCCAGGTCCTGCCGTGTAGTTCTGGGCTGATCGCTCACCTTCCTCATGATCATTGATGCCCCACGAGGTGAGATCTTGCATGGAGCCCCAGACCGAGGGTGATTGACCGTCCTCTTGAACTTCTTCCATTTTCTAATAATTGCGCCAACAGTTGTTGCCTTCTCACCAAGCTGCTTGCCTATTGTCCTGTATCCCATCCCAGCCTTGTGCAGGTCTACAATTTTATCCCTGATGTCCTTACACGGCTCTCTGGTCTTGTCCATTGTGGAAAGGTTGTAGTCTGTTTGATTGAGTGTGTGGACAGCTGTCTTTTATACAGGTAATGAGTTCAAACAGGTGCAGTTAATACAGAAAATGAGTGGAGAAAAGGAGGGCTTCTTAAAGAAAAACTAACAGGTCTGTGAGAGACGGAATTCTTACTGGTTGGTAGGTGATCAAATACTTATGTCATGCAATAAAATGCAAATTAATTACTTAAAAATCATACAATGTGATTTTCTGGATTTTTGTTTTAGATTCCTTCTCTCGTAGTTGAAGTGTACCTATGATAACATTTACAGACCTCTACATGCTTTGTAAGTAGGAAAACCTGAAAAATCGGCAGTGTATCAAATAGTTGTTCTCCCCACTGTATATAGAACAGTGGTTCTTAACCTGGGTTCGATCGAACCCCAGGGGTTCCGTGAGTCAGTCTCAGGGGTTCGGCGGAGGTCAAGACTCACATCCGACTCATATGATTTGTGATGACACGCCCCGCTTAGCCATCATTGGCTGCAGGTGATCACGCTACATCGCTTGGCCTATCTGTGCTGCAGGGAATTTGGTGTACTCAGTAGTCGACTTGTGACTGTTGTGATGGTACGTCTTGTGATTTTTTTCTTAATATTTTAATCCCTTCATACTTATTATGTTGAGCAAAAAAAGAATGTGTTCGGACGAATATGTACAATATAAATTCACATGTATAACGGAACGTGATGGGAGTCAGCGTCCTAACTGCATGATTTACAATGCCAAGTTGAGCAATTCTCGTCTAACACCGGCAAAACTAAGAGAACACTTCTGCATGGAAATGGAAAATACAAGAACACAACGCTTGCTGAATTCAAGATGAAGAGAGACAGATTCGATGAAAAGGCTACTCTGCCTGTTCTCGGCTTTGTACCCATCAACAAACTGATCCTCACAGCATCGTACGAAGTTGCTTACCTGATTGCAAAGCAGGGCAAACCACACACCATTGGTGAAACATTCATAAAACCAGCTATGTTGAAGATGGTGAATATCATGCTGGGAAAAGAGGCTGAAGTTAAGTTATCCCAAATTCCTCTTTGAAATGACACCATCAGCGACAGAATAGAGGATATGAGCAAAGACATCTTGGCTCAAGTAGTTGCAGATCTGATTTCAAGCCCGGCAAAATTCTGCCTTCAACTCGACGAGACCACAGACGTTTCCAATCTAAGCCAGCTTGCTGTATTCGTGCGCTATGTGAAAGACGACTTGATAAAGGAAGATTTTTTATTTTGTAAGCCTCTTACAACCACAACTAAGGCAGCCGATGTGAAGAAACTTGTGGATGACTTCTTCAAAGACAACAATCTTTCGTGGGATATGGTTTCTGCAGTTTGTTCGGACGGAGCTCCAGTCATGCTGGGAAGAAAGTCTGGTTTTCTAGCCGATGCACCACACATCATTGTTATGCATTGTATTCTGCACAGGCATGCGTTGGCAACAAAAAACTTGCCTCCAAAACTGTCAGAAGTATTAAAAATTGTAGTGAAATGCGTGAACTATGTGGGAACTAGTGCTCTGAGGCCCCGCATCTTCAGTGAGCTGTGTAAGGAAATGGGCTCTGAAATCGAGGTACTTCTGTACCATTCTAACGTTCGGTGTTTATTCCGAGGACAGGTGCTGAATCATGTTTTTGCCGTGCGTGTGGAATTAGCCCTGTTTTTGCAAGAGCACCAACATTGTCATGCAGATTGCTTCAAGAATTCTGAGTTCATTCTCATTTTAGCGTACATGGCCGATATCTTCGCAGCTCTCTTTCATCTCAATCAAAAGATGCAGGGCGGTGGAGTCAACATCATCGAAGCGGAGGAAAACCTGAAGGCTTTTCAAAAAAGCTACCGTTATGGAAACGACGAACAGAGAACAATAACTTCGCAAACTTTCCCCTGCTGGACGACTGTGTAAGTAAGATCAAAGATGTATCTGGAATCGGAGACATTTCTGTACCCGCTGAACTGAAGCAAGCAATTGACAGTCTCTCGACGGATACTTCCCTACAAGAGAGTCATATCCAGCATAGGTGAGACAGCCGTTCACGTGTTGAGACAGATGTCAATGATGAATACCTCGATGAAATCATTGAAATTCAGCAGAGCCAGGTTCAACAGCAACTCTTCAGAACAACAACGCTTTCAACGTTTTGGTGTCAACAAATGGTAACGTACCCTGTTATTGCTAAGAAAGCTCTGGAGATTTTCATACCGTTTGTTACAACATATCTTTGCGAGCAATCCTTTGAGGATGCTGGACATAAAAACGAAGAAAAGGAACAGACTTTGTTGCGAAAATGACATGAGAATGGCACTTGCCAAGCTGAAGCCGTACATTTCTGAACTGGTCTCTGAAAGGCAACAGCAGAAGTCACACTGATTTGCAGTAAATATTCATTATTATGTTTTTGTTTGAAAATCATGTTTTGATGATTTTGTTCTTTGAACACAGTGATGTTGATGCACGGTTCATTTTGTGCACCAGTAAAATATATACCTATGTTTTGGGTTAATAAAATAATATTTTATTTTTCCAATTAAGAAGGGTTCGGTGAATGCACATATGAAACTGGTGGGGTTCAGTACCTCCAACAAGGTTAAGAACTACTGATATAGAACCAGTCAAACATTTGGACACACCTCATTCAAGGGTTTTTCTTTATTTTGACTATTTTCTACATTGTCGAATAATAGTGAAGACATGCTATGAAATAAGCTATGAAATATATGGAATCATGTAGTAACCAAATAAAGTGTTAAACAAATCAAAATATATTTTATATTTGAGATTCTTTGAAGTAGCCACGTTTTGCAAAATGCTAGAAGCAAACCGGAAGCTAGCCAGAAGCTAGCCAGTTTACTGGCTATCGTTAGTATTCCGCTAGCCACAGTTTATGGTCATCAGCTATCCTTTAGCTCAAAAAGCTATCGGCAGTTTTGTACAACGCTACTCAGACCAGAACATACCGGACCTATTTTTCTCTCCATATCCCCGGCTTTCAACCGCAAGCTCTGGACATTTGCACCTGGATCGCTTACGTCGATCCCCTGGCGCAAACATCAATTATCCCGGAGCTAGCCAGCTGAAGAATTCCATCAGCCACTCCTGGGCTACAATCACCTTATAACCCGTTTTACTGCCAATGCGGAGCCCCACCGGGGCTTCACGACTGGACTACCAACGTTATCTGCCAGAGGCAATTATCCAACTGGCCCCTCCGTCGCGACGTTACCTTGAACGCCCATCTGCGGCCCGCTAATCGCTAGCTGTCTATCTGAATAGGCTGCTATCTGAATAGGTCAAATCAAATAAATAAATAAAAATTCAAATTTATTTTTATCAAATTTATTTATATAGCCCTTCGTATATCAGCTGATATCTCAAAGTGCTGTACAGAAACCCAGCCTAAAACCCCAAACACAAGCAATGCAGGTGTAGAAGCACGGTGGCTAGGAATTACTCCCTAGAACGCCCAAAACCTAGGTCTATCGGACCATTTTTTCTTGGGTCACTATAACCATATCTATTTTGCCAATTGTATTGATCCCCTCTACCATACTGAACCCCACTAATTTACAGACGGAAACGCATGAGGTGGCTAAAAACAGACCTCCATTCTATGCTAGCTTGCTACTGATGGCCCGGCTAGCTGTCAGAATCACCGTTACCCCAACCAACATCACTACTCATTGGACCCTTATGATCACTCAACTAAACATGCCCTCCTTAATGTCAATATGTCTTGTCCATTGCTGTTCTGGTGAGTGTTTATTGGCTTATTTCACTGTAGAGCCTCTAGCCTTGCTCATTATACCTTATCCAACCTTTCAGTTCCACCACCCACACATGCGATGACATCACTTGGTTTTAATTATGTTGCTAGAGACAATATTTCTCTAATCATCACTCAATACCTAGGTTTACCTCCACTGTATTGATATCCTACCATACCTTTGTCTGTACATTATATCTTGAAGCTATTTTATCACCCCCATAAACCTCTTTTTACTCTCTGTTCCGGACATTCTAGACGACCAATTCTCATAGCATTTAGCCGTACCCTTATCCTACTCCCCCTCTGTTCCTCTGGGGATGTAGAGGTGAATCCAGGCCCTGCAGTGCCTAGCTCCACTCCTATTCCCCAAGCACTATCTTTTGATGACTTCTGTAGCTGTAATAGCCTTGGTTTCATGCATGTTAACATTAGAAGCCTCCCCCTAAGTTTGTTTTATTCACTGCTTAAGCACACTCTGCCAACCCGGATATTCTAGCCGTGTCTGAATCCTGGCTTAGGAAGACCACCAAAAATTCTGCCGCGGTCATCCTCCTCTTCAAAGGGGGAGACACTCTAGACCCAAACTGCTATAGACCTATATCTATTCTACCCTGCATCTCCAAGGTCTTCGAAAGCCAAGTTAACAAACAGATTACTGACCATTTTGAATCACATCGTACCTTCTCCGCTATGCAATCTGGTTTCCGAGCTGGTCATGGGTGCATCTCAGCCACGCTCAAGGTCCTTAACGATATCATAATCGCCCACAATAAGAGTCATTACTGTGCAGCTGTATTCATCGACCTGGCCAAGGCTGTCGACTCTGTCAATCACCACATTCTTATTGGCAGACTCAACAGCCTTGGTTTCTCAAATGATTGCCTGGTTCACCAACTACTTCTCTGATAGAGTTCAGTGTGTCAAATCAGAGGGCCTGTTGTCCGGACCTCTGGCAGTCTCTATAGGGGTGCCACAGGGTTCAATTCTCGGGCCGACTCTCTTCTCTGTATACATCAATGATGTTGCTCTTGCTGCTGGTGATTCTCTAATCCACCTCTAGTCCACCGCAGACGACACCATTCTGTATACTTCTGGCCCTTCTTTGGACACTGTGTTAAATAACCTCCAGACAAGCTTCATTGCCATACAACTCTCCTTCCGTGGCCTCCAACTGCTCTTAAAAGCAAATAAAACTAAATGTGTTATGCAGGTGAATGAGGACCCAAAAGCGACTTGGCGAAAACAGAGTTTTTAATCCAGTAAGATACTTAACAAAACAAAAGGCATAATACTACTCGTAAAGACGAGAACAGACTGGAGACTTGATCAAGAACTGCAGGTTGCCTCGGGAAGGCACTTGAACCTAGCAGACTCAGACACCTGCTCACCACGCAGCATCTGAGGGAAACACGACACGACAGGGCAAAACATAGACACAGCACGGTGAATATAGACAAGGATCCGACAGGGCAGGAACGGAAAACAAGGAGAGAAATAGGGACTCTAATCAGGGAAAAGGATCGGGAACAGGTGTGGGAAGACTAAATGATTGATTAGGGGAATAGGAACAGCTGGGAGCAGGAACGGAACGATAGAGAGAAGAGAGAGCGAGAGAGTGAGAGAGGGAGGGGGGAGAGAGAGGGATAGAAAGAGGGAAAGAACCTAATAAGACCAGCAGAGGGAAACGAATAGAAGGGGAAGCACAGGGACAAGACATGATAATTAATGACAAAACATGACAGTACCCCCCACTCACCGGCGCCTCCTGGCGCACTCGAGGAGGAACCCTGGCGGCAACGGAGGAAATCATCAATAAGCGAACGGTCCAGCACGTCCCGAGACGGAACCCAACTCCTCTCCTCAGGACCGTAACCCTCCCAATCCACTAAGTATTGGTGACCCCGTCCCCGAGAACGCATGTCCATGATCTTACGTACCTTGTAAATAGGTGCGCTCTCGACAAGGACGGGAGGGGGGAGGGAAGACGAACGGGGTGCGAAGAAAGGGCTTGACACAGGAGACATGGAAGACAGGATGGACGCGACGAAGATGTCGCGGAAGAAGCAGTCGCACAGCGACAGGATTGACGACCTGGGAGACACGGAACGGACCAATGAACCGCGGAGTCAACTTACGAGAAGCTGTCGTAAGAGGAAGGTTGCGAGTGGAAAGCCACACTCTCTGGCCGCAACAATACCTTGGACTCTTAATCCTGCGTTTATTGGCGGCTCTCACAGTCTGTGCCCTGTAACGGCAAAGTGCAGACCTCACCCTCCTCCAGGTGCGCTCACAACGTTGGACAAACGCTTGAGCGGAGGGAACGCTGGACTCGGCAAGCTGGGATGAGAACAGAGGAGGCTGGTAACCCAGACTACTCTGAAACGGAGATAACCCGGTAGCAGACGAAGGAAGCGAGTTGTGAGCGTATTCTGCCCAGGGGAGCTGTTCTGCCCAAGACGCAGGCGTCTAACGGGAGGCCATGAATTCTGAACACATTCTCGATAATGATTTGTGCCGTCTCCTTAGCGGAAGGAAGTTTAGCGAGGGGAATGAAATGTGCCGCCTTAGAGAACCTATCGACAACCGTAAGAATCACAGTCTTCCCCGCAGACAAAGGCAGACCGGTAATGAAGTCTAGGGCGATGTGAGACCATGGTCGAGAAGGAATGGGGAGCGGTCTGAGACGACCGGCAGGAGGAGAGTTACCCGACTTAGTCTGCGCGCAGTCCGAACAAGCAGCCACGAAACGGCGCGTGTCACGCTCCTGAGTCGGCCACCAAAAGCGCTGGCGAATAGACGCAAGAGTGCCTCGAACACCGGGATGACCAGCTAACTTGGCAGAGTGAGCCCACTGAAGAACAGCCAGACGAGTGGAAACAGGAACGAAAAGGAGGTTACTAGGACAAGCGCGCGGCGACGCAGTGTGCGTGAGTGCTTGCTTAACCTGTCTTTCAATTCCCCAGACTGTTAACCCGACAACACGCCCATAAGGAAGAATCCCCTCGGGATCAGTAGAAGCCACAGAAGAACTAAACAGACGGGATAAGGCATCAGGCTTGGTGTTTTTGCTACCCGGACGGTAAGAAATCACAAACTCGAAACGAGCAAAAAACAACGCCCAACGAGCTTGACGGGCATTAAGTCGTTTGGCAGAACGGATGTACTCAAGGTTCTTATGGTCTGTCCAAACGACAAAAAGGAACGGTCGCCCCCTCCAACCACTGTCGCCATTCGCCTAGGGCTAAGCGGATGGCGAGCAGTTCACGGTTACCCACATCATAGTTGCGCTCAGATGGCGACAGGCGATGAGAAAAATAAGCGCAAGGATGAACCTTATCGTCAGACTGGAAGCGCCAAAAAAAAAAAAAAAAAAAAAAAAAAAAAAAATAGTCTCACTGTGGTTACCAGATACTGTGAGAGTTAAAGGTAGTGTCTCAAATCTGATACTGGGAAGATGACTACCATCTAAGGCAAACATGGGCGTAGGCTTGTCTAACTGTCTGAAAGGAATGTTATGTTTCCGAACCCATGCTTCGTCCATGAAACAACCCTCAGCCCCAGAGTCAATCAAGGCACTGCATGTAGCACCCGAACCGGTCCAGCGTAGATGGACCGACATAGTAGTACAGGATCTAGATGAAGAGACCTGAGTAGTAGCGCTCACCAGTAGCCCTCCGCTTACTGATGAGCTCTGGCCTTTACTGGACATGAATTGACAAAATGTCCATCAAATCCGCAATAGAGGCACAGGCGGTTGGTGATCCTCCGTTCCCTCTCCTTGGTCGAGATGCGAATACCTCCCAGCTGCATGGGCTCAGTCTCTGAGCCAGAGGAGGGAGATGGTTGCGATGCGGAGCAGGGAAACACCGTTGACGCGAGCTCTCTTCCACGAGCTTGGTGACGAAGATCTACCCGTCGTTCTATGCGGATGGCGAGAGCAATCAAAGAGTCCACACTGGAAGGAACCTCCCGAGAGAGAATCTCATCTTTGACCACTGTGTGGAGTCCCTCCAGAAAACGAGCGAGCAGCGCCGGCTCGTTCCAGTCACTAGAGGCAGCAAGAGTACGAAACTCTATAGAGTAATCCGTTATGGATCGATCACCTTGGCATAGGGAAGCCAGGGCCCTAGAAGCCTCCCCACCAAAAACTGAACGGTCAAAACCCGAATCATCTCCTCTTTAAAGTTCTGGTAATTGTTAGAACAATCAGCCCTTGCCTCCCAGATAGCTGTGCCCCACTCTCGGGCCCGGCCAGTAAGGAGTGAAATGACGTAAGCAACCCGAGCTCTCTCGCTAGAGTATGTGTTGGGTTGGAGAGAGAACACAATATCACACTGGGTGAGAAAGGAGCGGCACTCCGTGGGCTGCCCGGAGTAGCAAGGTGGGTTATTAACCCTAGGTTCCGGAGGCTCGGCAGGCCAGGAAGTAACAGGTGGCACGAGACGAAGACTCTGGAACTGTCCAGAGAGGTCGGAAACCTGAGCGGCCAGGTTCTCCACGGCATGGCGAGCAGCAGACAATTCCTGCTCGTGTCTGCCGAGCATGGCTCCTTGGATCTTGACGGCAGTGTTACGAGCCTCTGTAGTCGCTGGGTCCATTCCTTGGTCGGATCCTTCTGTTATGCAGGTGAATGAGGACCCAAAAGCGACTTGGCGAAAACAGAGTTTTTAATCCAGTAAGATACTTAACAAAACAAAAGGCATAATACTACTCGTAAAGACGAGAACAGACTGGAGACTTGATCAAGAACTGCAGGTTGCCTCGGGAAGGCACTTGAACCTAGCAGACTCAGACACCTGCTCACCACGCAGCATCTGAGGGAAACACGACACGACAGGGCAAAACATAGACACAGCACGGTGAATATAGACAAGGATCCGACAGGGCAGGAACGGAAAACAAGGAGAGAAATAGGGACTCTAATCAGGGAAAAGGATCGGGAACAGGTGTGGGAAGACTAAATGATTGATTAGGGGAATAGGAACAGCTGGGAGCAGGAACGGAACGATAGAGAGAAGAGAGAGCGAGAGAGTGAGAGAGGGAGGGGGAGAGAGAGGGATAGAAAGAGGGAAAGAACCTAATAAGACCAGCAGAGGGAAACGAATAGAAGGGGAAGCACAGGGACAAGACATGATAATTAATGACAAAACATGACAAAATGCATGCTATTCAACCGATCATTGCCTGCACTTGCCCGCCCATCCAGCATCACTACTCTGGACGACTCTGACTTAGAATACGTGGATAACTATTTAGTGTTTAATTGCCGTATTGTAATTACTTCGCCACCATGGCCTATTTATTGCCTTAACTACCTTATTTGACCTTATTTGCACTCACTGTATATAGACTTTGTTTTCTTTTTTCTACTGTATTATTGACTGTATGTTTTGTTCATTCCATGTGTAACTCTGTGTTGTTGTATGTATCGAACTGCTATGCTTTATATTGGCCAGGTCGCAGTTGCAAATGAGAACTTGTTCTCAACTAGCATTCCTGGTTAAATAAAGGTGAACAAAAAAAATATATATATACGTATACATACACACATGAGGAGGGGTGGATTTTAAATGTATTGGCTGGGAAGAGGTTTGGTCGATGGAGGAAGAAGACAGACAGGCAAGGTGATCATACAGAACATCGCTACTGCGTAATATTCTCTGAGACAGATGTGATGTCTGTCTTTGTTTCTGGAACACCATAATAGAGCTGTTTTCCCTCACTAACACAGGCATAATAAGTACTGCATAAGGGAACATACCATAGATACATAAGATAAAATGTGTCCATGTGAGGATATCCACTGTTTTAGTTTGTTATTGTAAAGTCATTTTGCATGCCATGGGCAGCTGTATTGGTTTTTCATTTCAAGTCAATCATCTTTTTCATAGGAATCCAGTTTCCTAGGTACTCTATAAAGTACTTCAATGGTCTACAGACTCCTGACAGGCCATACGGTAGCATGCTGAGAGTGTTTCAGAAATTGGTGGAATCGCTTGTTGCCCAAACTGTTAGGTTTCTTGTTTGTATAGGAAAACAAACATTTCTTGGTCGATGTTCTCAGACGTTGATTGATTACTTCCATTGCACCATGAAGCAGGGTAAAAGTGCATTGAAACAAATACAGTATTCTGCTTTTGTTCTGTTACTAACAATAATAGAAGCTCATCCTGCCGGTGAGCTGTCTATTCTGAGGATGTTGATGACATCACAAGATGCTGATGACAAAGGTCACTTTCATTTCTGTGCACTGTCTGGAGCCCGAGGTGTCAAGATTAGGTACAATTACCCTAATTATATCCCTTTTTAATGGTGGCTACCATGGTAACATTTGTGTATTCTACGTCAGAGCCTACTATGGACATTGTTTTCCTCTTTTATTAACATTTCTACAGATGCAACAGATGCATGAAACATCCTTACATAATGGCTGTGAATGACACATTTGTCAGGAATTTATTTTCATGAAAAAACGTACTTTCTGTATGTCTGACAATCTTTTGATTTATCCACTTGAGAGTTTCTCATTCTATTTCTCATCTATGGCAAGGGCAAACACAAAGGAATTACAGCTAAGCTGAATACACTTCTGGGAGACAATTGAATTTGTTACTCAGCCACGTCACCTTGGGATTAATTGATTGAGGGTTCTTCAGCAGAACTTTAAAAAATGTGTCATAATAAATGGAAAAGTCTGTCAAGCATCAGCAGAGCACCTGCAGACAACCTTTTATTCCAGCAACTTTATGTGTTTATAATACAGTAAATAGTGGTGGAATTTCAGTTGTATTGGAAATCTCTTCAGTCTCCACTTATTTTCTCTAAAATGAATTGTCAGATTTCTCACACCTCCCGGGTTTTGTGTGTAATAGTGTAGTTTGGCTGTATTTCCGATTTTGTATATTTTCTTCATATCCCAGTAAATTAATTTGGTATTGTGTTTTGGAATGTCCTGTGCAGTATGTGTTTATTACTCATACTCAAAGGTTTATTTCGCCTATTAATGCATTCTGTCATTCTGGTGTTGGTTCCAGAACACAGTAGGGGACCAGATTTCTGATTTTGCACATTTGAATGACGGTCAAACCAAGAGTCATTGCGATAGGAGGGTGTATGCTATTGAACCTGATCTGAAGTCAGCATCACCTTTAGAAAGACCAAGCCCCCCCTGTGGCAGTCTTTATATTGAATCAATACAATACTTTCACTGCAAGAAATTACCTCCTTGTATAGTTGGTTTTATTGTGTTAGATATCTATATAGAAGAATAAGAAAAAAAATGGTAGCTTTGGTCAAACCGGCCTAACATTCCAATGGTTAGTAGGAAAGATTGGCATGAGACCATCATCGAGCAGGGGTTTGAATTTTTAAACACTGTCAAAATCTCTGAACAACTTTATCGTTGCCCAAATAGCTTTAATCAATCCCCCTAAATCTTGGTAGCTTCCTTAAATCTGATTATGTTATAAGATTGCCAGGGTGGTCAGCCAAACTCCCTTAAGTATTTGTTTACAGTGCAAGGATACATCATTGAAATGTATATTGTGGGGTCTGAGAATAGTGATGAATTATGTTTCTGGGTGAAAGCATTGTGAGGTCATTAGCTGCCTTTAGAAAGTCAATTTATTATCCTCTGTGCCAAGTTGCCTTCCTGTTTCTCAAGTCTGATAGTCAATGGAATGGAGGTGCTGGTTCGAACCCAAACTCAGTGTTAATTTCAAGAGGGACCAGCAGCAACAGGGATGTCTGGGTAGAGCAAGGGGAGAGACCAACTTTTATTAGCATTGGAGAGGATAGTCCTCACACGGGGTACCATTTATGTAGGGGTTGTCTTATTTGTAAGGATGTATTATAATAAAACATTCTTCACTTATGAATGAGTCATGTGTTTCAATACATTGATACAGCATTATACACTTTGCCTCAGGTACCAAACAGCCACACCTCACAGACTAGGGATGTAAAACTATTTTTAAAAATGTAATCAAGTTCATCGCAAGATCTGCAGTGATTAATCGCAAATTCTGAATTTGCTCAAATTAAGCTGTAATTTAAGATTTTTTATTTAAAAAAAAATGTTTTACAGGTATATTTTTAGCAGTATATATTATGTATTTGGGATCTTTTCTGTGTATTTTGAACACTTTCAGACAATACGATTAATAACAATTTTAAAAAGTGTGCACAAAAATGTCTAAAAGTTCGCTTGAGTTAACTGATTAACTATGACGGCCCTATATGTACAGTAATGTAATCATTCAAATTCAAGTCTTGCTTAACTGCAACGATTTTGTATTGTTGCTGAAGGGTTTAGATATGTACTGTATTGGAATCACTGAAATGGTACTGTTATTCCTGTCTATTTGTAAAGAAAAGCTCGGCCCTGGTTGAGTAATGTTTTCCCCTTTTTCTCTCAGATCCATTAATGTTGTTCTGAGACTGGAAGGATTGTATTATGGCTTGCAAATGAGGCCTCTGGCAGCCATTTACTGCATCGGAGGATATCATTTGGATAAATAAAATCTCAGCCTCTGAAAAACGCATCCCCCTATTGTGTCATTCGATTTGTTTTGACCACAGTGTTTTAGATTTTAGAGGACCATTACAGCAAATGA